>NC_142342.1:29102500-29402500 GCF_054954075.1 Amborella trichopoda
AATGATGCTTCAGAAAGAAGAACCAATCATAGAAGATACAATCCAAAATCAAGAAAAAGCATTTATGGATACTACCCCTATTTCCGAAACCATAAACAGAATAGCCTATGGAAAATACTGGAAACCAATAACAGCTTTACCATATCACAAGAGACCTACACCTGTTGATATACAAATGGAAGAAGATGCCATACAACAGGCAGTATCATACTCAGGAAGATCAATAGTAAATTGGCAAATAGATAGATTATCAGAATTAAAAATATTGGATGTTATGAGGCATATGACTATGTATGCTTCTGCAAATAAAATGGCAGGCAACCCTGATCAAGAGGTTGCAAAAGCAATAATCAACAAATTTACTGGCTAGTTACGAGAATGGTGGGATTTCTATGTAGATGATGAAACCAAACAAAGAATCCTCAATAATACTAGGCAATGGACCGCCAGAAATGAATAAAACCAAGAAATAATATACACAGAGAGTGATGCTGTCAACACTCTAATATATACCATTACACTTCATTTTGTAGGCAGTACAGCTTTACTAGCAGCACGATCGGAAGATCTGCTATCTAATCTACGCTGTCCTACCCTATCCCATTATAAGTGGTATAAAGATGTATTTTTCTCAAGATTATTAATAAGAGAAGATTGTCAGCTAGACCACTGGAAATAGAAGTTTATAGCTGGTCTACCATAATTATTTGCTGAGAAAGTCAAGGAAAGATTAAGGCAAAAACATAATGGAATTATTGTCTATTGATCATATACACTGAGAACTCTCCGCAGAAATATATTATGCACAGACATGAAATTAAAAAGACAATTAGATAAACAAAAGATCACTAAGCGAAAAGAACTTGGTGACTTCTGTGAACAATTTGGCTACTACCTTGATAAGAAAAATATGCCTGACAATCTATACAAGAAAAAGAAGAAATACAAAAAAGAAAAATATAAATCAAAAAATAAGGATAAAGATAGAAAATATTATAAAAAATCTAAAAGGAAACTAATCAAAAAATTTTCTCCCAATACAAAGAAAAAGAGAAAATTACCAGTTTGTTATAAGTGTGGTAAAGTAGGGCATTATAAACACCAATGTAAATTAAAAAAGAAAATAGAAGCCTTACAGTTAGATGAAACAATAAAATAAAAATCATACAATATAATTAACTATGATTCTTCATCTTCCACTTCTTCTGATTTTATAGATCAAATCCAAGATGATGATTTGATGTGGACAGAATCTTCTGACTCCACTAATTCTTCAGATACAGAATCTGTAAGTTCAAAAGATAATGATAATTGTAGTTGTCCAATATCAATACATAATGTTCATACACTTACACAAGAAGATAATTTCATCTTAGATATTATTGATAAAATAATTGATCCAGAAGAAAAAAGAGCTGTCATTACTCAATACATTAATATTACAAAAAATAAAGCAAAATCAATTCCTCTTAATAAAACCCCTGATGAATATAACTTTGCCTCAATCATGAAAAGAGTAAGTGATCAACACACTTCTCAACAAAAAGAACCGACCATTTCAGATCTCAAACAAGAAATCAAAGAAATAAAGACTGAAATAGTTCAATTAAAAAATAGAATTAAATCATTAGAATTACAACAAATGTCTCAACAAGATTCAGATACAGATGAAATAGACTTTGATGAATTAATGAAAATTAATCCATCATTAGATATCCCTGAATCGTCAGAAGCTAAAATAATACCTCTTCCTTCTGTGAATCTAATAGACAAAATAGTAGTTCAAAAATGGTTTGTCTACGTTAAGATAATTGTTGCTCAAGATTATAGTTTTGAAACATCAGCTTTAATAGATTCTGGAGCTGACTTAAATTGTATCAATGAAGGACTTGTACTTTCAAAATATTTTGACAAAACTACTCAAATATTGAATACAGCAGATGGAAGTAGATTATTTATTAAATATAAATTATCTAATGCTTCTGTTTGTAATAATCATCAATGTATAGATACACCATTCATAAAGGTAAAACGATTAAGCCAAGCAGTAATACTTGGAGTTCCATTCCTTACTTTGTTATATCCTTTAACCATAAATGAAACAGGAATATCTTCAGTTATTCAAAATATTCCAATACACTTTAATTTTATACATAAACCAAAATTGAAAGAACTCAATAGTGCCAAAAGTCAATTGAATAACAAAGAAAAATTTCTTTGTACCCTTAAACAAGAAATTAAATATAAGGCTATTGAAGAACAATTACAAACTTCTTCAATACAACAAAAGATTCAAGCATTACAACAACATATAGAAACTTCAATATGTAGTGAGCATCCCAATGCTTTTTGGGAAAGAAAAAAGCATAATATCAGTCTACCATATGAACAAGGCTTTGATGAAAAACAAATACCTACAAAAGCTAGACCAATACAAATGAATATTATCTGATTAGATATGTGCCGAAAAGAGATTAATGATCTCCAACAGAAAAAACTAATAAGACCAAGCTCCTCACCTTGGAGCTGTGCAGCCTTTTATGTCAATAAAAATGCTGAAAAGGAACGAGGAGTTCCTAGACTTGTTATTAATTATAAACCTTTAAATAAAGTCTTAAAATGGATAAGATATCCTATTCCCAATAAAAAAGATTTACTAGATAGAGTTGCTCAAGCATGTATCTTTTCCAAATTTGATATGAAATCTGGTTATTGGCAAATACAAATCCAAGAACAAGATAAATATAAAACTGCATCTAATGTTCCATTTGGACAATACGAATGGAATGTTATGCCATTTGGTTTGAAAAATGCTCCATCAGAATTTCAAAAAATAATGAATGATGTTTTTAATGCTTACCATCATTTTATGATAGTATATATTGATGATGTACTAATATTCTCGAAATCGATAGATCAACATATCAAACACATTAACACATTTATACATGCAGTCCGGAATGCTGGATTAGTTGTTTCAGCAAAAAAGATAACATTATTCAAAACCAATATAAGATTTTTAGGACATATGATTCATCATGGAACTATCATTCCCAAAGATAGATCCATACAATTCGCTGATAAATTCCCTGATCAAATACTTGATAAAAAGGAACTTCAAAGGTTCCTAGGTTGTTTAAATTACGTTAGTGATTTCTATCCTAACCTTGCTTTAGATTCTAAACCTTTATATGATAGACTCAAAAAGAATTCTCCACCATGGACCAATATCCATACCAAGGCAGTACAGGTAATTAAAAGCAAAGTAAAGACACTAGACTGTCTCTCCCTACCTCATCCAACTGCTTTTAAAATCATAGAATGTGATGCTTCTGACAAAAGCCTCGGTGGTATTCTCAAACAAAGAATTGATTCTCAAGAACAACTACTTCGTTATACTTCCAAAGCTTGGAATACTACTCAATTCAATTATTCCATGGTTAAGAAAGAACTCTTAGCAATTGTTCATTGCGTTTCAAAATTCCAAAGTGATATTTTAAACCAACATTTTCTCATACGAACCGACTGCAAAGCAGCCAAGGATATTCTGCAAAAAGATGTTCAAAATTTAGTTTCTAAACAAATATTTACTCGATGGCAGGCTATATTATCCGCCTTTGATTTTTCTATCGAACACCTTCCCGGGTCTTCTAATTCATTACCTGATTTCTTAAGCTGTGAATTTTTGCAGGGGGGGCAACACTAACTCTAACGACGAACAGCCCTTATCACTTACCTTGCAACTGTTCGAAGACAATAAGAATATTAATATTTCACCTTTACTTTCACCTATTAATATGGGTTCTCGAGGTACTCCTCGTAGAGACAAACAACCTATAACCAGTAAAATAATACCATATGAAGGGGAACAACCGCCTTTGGCAATTCGTTCGCCTTCTCAATCTCCTGTCCACCAAATTACCTATCCTGAAGCAACAGCTTCAAAACCTACATATTCTCCAGCACAAAGCAAATCTGCTACTCCATCAAATATACCCAGATCTGCCTTACTTGAAAGAGCCTATCTCATGGATATTACTATCGATGAGAAATATATCAATACTGAGCCTATAAAACTTGCTCCTCTTTATTTGCTCAACCATCTTAACCCTTCCAATGGGGTTAAAACAAGAGAATACTTTGAAGCGATATTAATGGAAACAGGATCCATTTCTGTAGTCCATTATTTCCAACAAAACACTCGGACTATTGCATATAGTAAAGTCCAGATCAAAAATATACTTTCCTATGAAGAGTGGGGTTGCAATCCCGCGCGTGGAAAGAAACTTCAAAATCCAAACTTTTCATACAAGTATTTTAAGTATGCCGAATATATAGAGGCATGGCACAAATTTTTCTATTATCAAAATCCTAATTATACTCATAGCTGGTATATCCAGTTCAGACTACATATTTTAGAACGCTTTCCCACCTGGTTCAAAAACTGGTTTTTTGTGTGGGGATCAACTGTTCAAATTTTACTACCTGCATTCAAAGTAGTGCAGGACAAATTCCAAGCCTATAACCAGAATGATACCACCATAGACAATCACCTCTATTTTATGGCCCTATACCAAATACCTTGGATAATGAAATGGGAGTACACCATCTCCCCTGATACCACCTCTGATTATACCGATATACCCAGACTTGGAAAGACCATTTCAGTCAAATGGTGGGACATCTTTAATATAGACCCATCCTCACTCACTCCAAAAAGAATTCCTCCAAAACCCCTGGAAAAAACCCAAAGCCAGAATACAGCCAATACTTCCTTTGATTTTCCCACATACCTAAGAAATATGTTGCAAGCAAACCCTAATGCCTCGAAAGAGACGTTAGAAAACCAGATGAAAGTGATATTCGCTGAAGCAAGGAGAAAGCCAGTCTCCTCTGACGAAACAGTACAATCATCTCCCTTAAATGTCAACAATACCTCAATCTCCCAATAGAAGATCCGGAAGAAACTGATCCAGATGAAGATGAAGACGACCCGGATGAGTTCAGTCAACGACCATAGAAGATCATCAGGCTGAAGATGTGTGACTAAGATCATCACCGACATAAAGATTCCCCTCCAATATCATCACCGACAAACCACTGTATAAATTTTGTACGAAGATGCTGCACCGACACAACAAGACAAAAATAATCACTGTTCTAGATGCGTTCACTGTGGCACCGACACAACAGGACAAAACAAACACTGTGCCAGATGCTTTCACTGTGGCCATTAACAGAAAAAGCCAAAAAATACTGTAGCAGATACTTTTTCTTTTGTCGTTTTTTATTTCTTTATGTCATGTCAAGTCTCATCCTCTTTACCTCTTTACCTTTATGTCCTCTCACCTTACCTTTATGTCTTCTCTTCTTTGCTTCGAACCTAAGGCCCCTCCTCTATATAAGGTCGACCTCTTCCTTCTTCAACTCAGGTCGAAATTCCTCTCTCTCTTTCTCTCCCTCTCGCTCTCTGAAGACACCGTCTTCTTCTCTTCTCTGCTCAGACCTTGAAGTCTAAATCTCTCTCTCTCTCTCTAAGGTTGTTCTCTTCTCAAGCCTTTCTGGTTCTTCTCCTTCCTCGACCAAGGAGTCTCTGAATTCATCTTCTCTCTCTGAGATACTCTTAAATCCTTCCTCTTCCAGAAAGACCAGATCATATCCAATATCAGCTACCATGACCTCGTAGTCAAAATATTCCAGGTTCAATACTCTCTCCTTTTCTGAAATATGTGTGACTGCAATTTCCATTCTCTTCCAACATACTGCCCAAAAAACTGGAAACTATTTTCCAGCTATTGTATATGCACCCAGTGAGTCTTCCATAAACATTCTACTTTACGTTTATCTCTCTACCTCTGAGTCTTCTATTTGAACTTCCTGTTTAAATCTTCTGTTTGCTTCCATACTATCTGCTTTACTTTTCTGTATTAATATTAGTGTGCTTTCTGTAATTATATCAGTGTGCGTGCTTTATCCTGTAAATGTAAACAGTGTGCTACAAGTTTGAATAAAGTGTTTTTATGAATATTTGATTATGCAAATAGTTCATTATGCAGTTTAAAATATTATTCAGTATAAAAATTAGAGAATTTACCTATGCACAGTGGTTAGTAATAGATGTTTCTATAATTCCCTTTGTTTGCTTAATATTGTATGTATTGAATTATTATAGGATTATGCAAGAAATAATAAGATATAATAGCATCTTATTCGCTTATTTACTCTGAAACAAGTTAAAATTATATGCAAAAAATAGTTCAACAAATAAACAAATTCAAAGAATTAAGGTTATAAGACAGTCCAGAATGCTGGATTAGTTGTTTCAGCTAAAAAGATAACATTATTCAAAACCAATATAAGATTTCTAGGACATATGATTCATCATGGAACTATCATTCCCATAGATAGATCCATACAATTCGCTAATAAATTCCCTGATCAAATACTTGATAAAAAGGAACTTCAAAGGTTCCTAGGTTGTTTAAATTATGTTAGTGATTTCTATCTTAACCTTGCTTTAGATTCTAAAACTTTATATGATAGACTCAAAAAGAATCCTCCACCATCGACCAATTTGTGCCATGCCTCTATATATTCGGCATACTTAAAATACTTATATGAAAAGTCTGGATTTTGAAGTTTCTTTCCATGCGCGGGATTGCAACCCCACTCTTCATAGGAAAGTATATTTTTGATCTGGACTTTACTATATGCAATAGTCCGAGTGTTTTGTTGGAAATAATGGACTACAGAAATGGATCCTGTTTCCATTAATATCACTTCAAAGTATTCTCTTGCTTTAACCCCATTGGACGGGTTAAGATGGTTGAGCAAATAAAGAGGAGCAAGTTTTATAGGCTCAGTATTGATATATTTCTCATCGATAGTAATATCCATGAGATAGGCTCTTTCAAGGTAGGCAGATCTGGGTATATTTGATGGAGTAGCAGATTTGCTTTGTGCTGGAGAATATGTAGGTTTTGAAGCTGTTGCTTTAGGATAGGTAATTTGGTGGACAGGAGATTGAGAAGGCGAACGAATTGCCAAAGGCGATTGTTCCCCTTCATATGGTATTATTTTACTGGTTATGGGTTGTTTTTCTCTACAAGGAGTACCTCGAGAACCCATATTAATAGGTGAAAGTAAAGGTGAAATATTAATATTCTTATTGTCTTCGAACAGTTGCAAGGCAAGTGATAAGAGCTGTTCGTCGTTAGAGTCAGTGTTGCCCCCCTGCAAAAATTCACGGGTTAAGAAATCAGGTAATGAATTAGAAGACCCGGGAAGGTGTTCGATAAAAAAATCAAAGAAGGATAATATAGCCTACCATCGAGCAAATATTTGTTTAGAAACTAAATTTTGAACATCTTTTTGCAGAATATCCTTGGCTGCTTTGCAATCGGTTCGTATGATAAAATGTTGGTTTAAAATATCACTTTGGAATTTTGAAACACAATGAACAATTGCTAAGAGTTCTTTCTTAACCATGGAATAATTTAATTGAGTAGTATTCCAAGCTTTGGAAGTATAACGAAGTAATTGTTCTTGAGAATCAATTATTTGTTTGAGAATACCACCGAGGCCTTTGTCAGAAGCATCACATTCTATGATTTTAAAAGCAGTTGGATGAGGTAGGGAGAGACAGTCTTGATCTTGAATTTTTTGATTTATATTTTTCTTTTTTGTATTTCTTCTTTTTCTTGTATAGATTGTCAGGCATATTTTTCTTATCAAGGTAGTAGCCAAATTGTTCACAGAAGTCACCAAGTTCTTTTCGCTTAGTGATCTTTTGTTTATCTAATTGTCTTTTTAATTTCATGTCTGTGCATAAGGCTAAACCTTCAGCACATATTTCGGCGGAGAGTTCTCCGAGTGTATATGATGAATAGACAATAATTCCATTATGTTTTTGCCTTAATCTTTCCTTGACTTTCTCAGCAAATAAATATGGTAGACCAGCTATAAACTTCTCTTTCCAGTGGTCTAGCTGACAATCTTCTTTTATTAATAATCTTGAGAAAAATACATCTTTATACCACTTATAATGGGATAGGGTAGGACAGCGTAGATTAGATAGCAGATCTTCCAATCGTGCTGCTAGTAAAGATGTACTGCCTACAAAATGAAGTGTAATGGTATATATTAGAGTGTTGACAGCATCACTCTCTGTGTATATTATTTCTTGGTTTTATTCATTTCTGGCGGTCTATTGCCTAGTATTATTGAGAATTCTTTGTTTGGTTTCATCATCTACATAGAAATCCCACCATCCTTGTAACCAGCCAGTAAATCCGTTGATTATTGCTTTTGCAACCTCTTGATCAGGGTTGCCTGCCATTTTATTTGCAGAAGCATACATAGTCATATGCCTCATAACATCCAATATTTTTAATTCTGATAATCCATCTATTTGCCAATTTACTATTGATCTTCCTGAGTATGATACTGCCTGTTGTATGGCATTTTCTTCCATTTGTATATCAACAGGTGTAGGTCTCTTGTGATATGGTAAAGCTGTTATTGGTTTCCAGTATTTTCCATAGGCTATTCTGTTTATGGTTTCGGAAATAGGGGTAGTATCTATAAATGCTTTTTCTTGATTTTGGATTGTATCTTCTATGATTGGTTCTTCTTCCTGAAGCAGCATTGTCTCATGCTCAGGTAATATTGCTTTGCCTTTATCACACGACTCAGGTGGTATATTAACAATAGGTGGAATAGTTATTTGTGGGGAAGGTACTCCTTTAATATCTAATTGAGATAATTTTGATATCAATTGATCCATTAAGGATGTTATTGTCTCCAATATGAAATTTATTCTTATTTAATTCTGGAGGTGGTTTGAACAAAACTGATCTAGGTATGATTGTAGCAGAAGGTTGTTCTTTGGTGACAAGTCTTTCTATTCTTTCTGCTTGTCTTCCTAAAGATTGCATATAAAGATTGGTATAATTATTTTGTTCTACAATATGAGGAATCAATTCTTGTTTCTTACCAAGTTCTTTGGGTAAGATTTTATATAGAGTAGCAATTATATCATATACTGATGGAGATTTTGCAGGTTCATAGCTGTCTTGAGTATTAGACTTTTTTCAGGAGGGTGAGTACTAGCAGTTGTAGTACCATCCGTACTAGTATAAGTTTTCTCTTCTATCGTTTGAATTTCATCAAATGAAGGGATATGAAGTTTATGTTGATAATTACTTATCAACCATAGAAAATATCCTTCTGTTTCTTTTTCCTTTTTAAGGAATTTATTATAGCCTGTAATGTTTCTCTTAATTGTAATGGTACTTTTGTAAGATACCATTGTCTAATATATTTATTTTCTTCTGACATAAAATCTTGCTTGATATAATTATGATCAATTTTTTTCTTTTTTCTCTCTAGTTTAGCGGCTAAATACGCTGCTATGTATTCATCTGAATATTTATCATGTGAATTGTCATATTCTTCTATTTGTAAAGTTAATATTTGAAAGTCTTGTAATTCTTCTATACTGGGTTCAGTAGTATTTGTAGTACTAGATTCAGGAGTATATGTGGGAATAACAACATCATATGTTGTTCTTCGTGTTCCTTGAAATTGTAGGTCTGAACTAGGTATTGAACAAGATTGAGTAGGAGGTGGTAGTATTATAACATTCGGATTAGTAGAATAAGATTTTCTACTTGGTATTTTATTTTTGATATTCCTTTTTCGATTAATATTAATATCATCTTGAACTTGTAATTGTTGAAATTTTATTTCAATATTACCATCAGGATGTTCTATTATTTGATTAGGAATATGGTGTTGGGGAACCTCTTGAGGTTGATTGGCATGTTGTAATACCTATGACTGTGGTAGTATAATATCTGACCATTTTATTGTTTTGAGAACAATCATATTTGATTTTTCCATATTTGTTTGGAATAATATAGTTTGATCTTTTTGATCAATTTGCATAATATTTGGACATAAGGTATTCATGACTTTGTAATATATTCTATAAACTATTGCTTAATTTTGAGAACCTTGGATCATATTAAAACCATGTGTTTTTAAATTAATTGTTAATATATCTAAAATATTTGGGTCAGTCAAAGAAACAGAAAAATTTGGAAAACAATTAAAATATATGGGACCACTACAGAGGCTGGATTCAACCATGCCAAGTAGCGAGTCTGTGAAAATATTGTGTCTTGTATCTCTTAGGCATACAAGCACAGAGGTGTTCAACCCTAATCGGGTCAAAGGTTTCACGGCTATTTGGATTAAACCAATATGTAAATATTTGTAATTATTTTCTTTATGTTTTTCAATGATTTTCTTTGAGAGTAGGTGAAAGTCTTCTTGGTTTTGAGTAACCGATAAACTTTCTTCTACAGTCTTGATGGCATAACCCATCTTGAATTTGAATGATCCTTTATTGTAAACGTCATGGATTGGTACTTTAGGTATGTTCCAATTTTGAATATTATGTTCGATGTCGTTAATGACTATTTGTTCTTTATTTTTTACTCTAAGTGTTTGAGATGAAGTTGCATTTTTACTAGTTAGATTCCTTATTAAATTTGTCATCCGTAGGTTGCGGATAATGACAATCTGGACATTCAGTGGCCCAGCATTTTCCCTAAGCGGCTCTTCCTGGCCTTGGCGGTACTTTGCAATAGGCGTTCACTTGTCTCTTGCCTTAACTCTCGGACCAACTTTCTAAGATGTAAATTTAACTTAGTTTCGCTAATCAAGATGTAACTTTTATCTCATACAACTCATTGATGTAAAAAGAACAGGTTTACTGTCACAGTTACAACAATAGAACTGTCCAACAGTGAAATTGTGTAAACAGTTAAACATTACACTTCATTTTGTAGGCAGTACAGCTTTACTAGCAGCACGATCGGAAGATCTGCTATCTAATCTACGCTGTCCTACCCTATCCCATTATAAGTGGTATAAAGATGTATTTTTTTCAAGATTATTAATAAGAGAAGATTGTCAGCTAGACCACTGAAAAGAGAAGTTTATAGCTGGTCTACCATATTTATTTGCTGAGAAAGTCAAGGAAAGATTAAGGAAAAAACATAATGGAATTATTGTCTATTCATCATATACACTCGGAGAACTCTCCGCAGAAATATGTGCTGAAGGTTTAGCCTTATGCACAGACATGAAATTAAAAAGACAATTAGATAAACAAAAGATCACTAAGCGAAAAGAACTTGGTGACTTCTGTGAACAATTTGGTTACTACCTTGATAAGAAAAATATGCCTGACAATCTATATATATATATATATGTATATGTATGTATATATGTATGTATGTATATATATATATATATATATATGTATATATATATATATATATATATATATATATATATATATATACATATATATATATATATATATATACATATATATATATATATATATATATATATATATACACACACACACATATATATATATATATGTATGTATGTATGTATACACACACACACACACACACATATATATATATATATATATAAGATTGTAATAAACAGTTGTTATGATAATATGTACAGTACTTAGCATAAAGCTTTATCAAACTACGTATTATACCTGGATTAATTTTATTACTCCTGTATCTCTCTTACTCATCTTAATTATAAGTTTATATTTTGGTTATTTACGCATGATTTAGGGCTATAATAGGACTATTCTAGACAGATAGATCTTGCAGCGAAATTTGTCTCAGAGCCACACCATAGTCTCATTTAAATAGTATCCAAAGATTGTTGCTACTAAGAGTAATACTTTAGGAGAGAGAAACCTAATTAAATTCCTTCATTAGAGAAAGTTGGTCCGAGAGTTGAGGCTAGAAACCATCCAATCAAAACAACGTTAAGGCCAGGAGAGCCGCTGAGGTCAAAAAGACGTAAGAGATAGCTACGAGCACTCATCCGCAACCTAATAATGGAGAATTTCATTAGGAATCTATCAAATAAAGCATTACCCCAAACTTGTAATACTCTAAGGATAAAAAACAAAGAAGAGATAGTGATAGATAATATCGAAAAACAAATACAAAACTGGAATATACCTAAAGCCCCTATAAGTGATATATATAAGAAAGGATCTTTCAACTTCAAAGTAGGTTATGCTATAAAAACCGTAGAACAAACTTTATCAGTAACAAGTACCCAGGAAGACTTTCAGTTATTAACTAATAAAATAATACAATCTCATAATGAAAAAAGTTACAATTATCTTCATATAGGTTTAATACAAGTAGCTATTAAGCCATTAACCAGGTTAGGACTTAATAATTCAATATTAGTATGTTTAAGAGATACTAGACATAACAAGTTTAATGATTCCTTATTAAGCATAGTAGAATCTAGTTTATGTAGTGGTCCAATATAGTTTAATTGCTTCCCAAATTATTCTATATCATTAAAATATCCAAATATTCTTAAGGTAATAACCCTAAACCTGAAAACCCAAGCATTCGATATGATCCCAGGATCTCAGAATTTAGCCATAGTATATAGAATATATTACAAAGTTATGACCACATTATGCCCCAATGTTTTACAACATGATACAAAAGGAAAAACAATATTTTTCCAAACCAATATTGAAAAATCTAATACTATCATACCAAAAACCATAGAATGGTCACAAATTACTCTACCTGAATCATGGTCAATCTATAATGAAAATCATCAATACCAAGCCCGAATAATAAACAATATTCCTGAAAGAATACTAGAAAATCCTAATGGTAAAATAGAAATTCAATTTACCAACAATACAAGAAATAACAGTAAAGATGATTCTGAAATAAAATCATCTACAAGACCTATAATAGAATTACCAAGAAGTTCTACTTCTTCTATAAATCCAAGATTAGAAAGTCTATATAGGACAAGAGAAAATATTGTCATCCCACAATATAGATCCATACAAAAATCTGAACCAGAAATAACTGACTCAAAAATGGATTTTCAAGTCTTAACTCTTACAGAAGAAAAAAGACTTGGCAAACAATTTATAGAACAAGATTACTTATCTGAAGAAAATAGGGAAATAAAAAACATTTTCAACCTAGACTAGTAGAATTATTTCATATAAAGTACAACAAGGCACAAAAAAGAGAACGATATAACAAAGGATTTTTTGTATGGTTAAAAGATATATGTAGAGAAAGAAAAATACATATTCCTAATTTTGAAATAAATACAATACAAAGTCAATATGCTTCATATGAAACAACTGATGGAAATACAATGACAAGTATTCACCCTCCTGAAAAAAGTATTATTATAAAAGGATTTAAACCAGAATTAAAATTAGAAACAAAAGCTACACCATATAAAATGACTACAGGAGAAATAATACATAAAGCAGAATTAATCCCACATGTAATAGAACAAAATAACTATACAAATTTATATATGCAATATTTAAAAAGGCAGGCTTCCAAAATTGAAAATATGTTAAGACCTGTACCTATAAAAGAAACCAAAAATGTTTTATTTAAACCACCTCCATCACTTGATAAAGAACGATTTAATTTTGGAGAAGATAATAAAACCCTAATGGATCAATTAATATCAAAATTAACTAAATTAGAAATTAAAGAAAAAACTTTAAAAATTCAAGACAAAGAAAAAGAAAAAATTTCTACAGAAATCCCTGAATCATCAACATTAACCTTACAAGAAGAAACACCCATAATTGCAAACACAATAGAAAATATGGAAGAAGCCTTTACGGAAAATAGTCATGAACAAGATAATAATAATATTCAAAGAATAGTATATGGAAAATCATGGAAACCTTTAACAGTTAAGCCCTATCATCATAGACCTACCCCTGTTGATATACAATTCGAAGAAGATTTGGTAGCCCAGAATATTTTCTATTCAAGAAGATCAACAGTAAATTGGAATATAGATGGATTATCTGAACAACAAATATTAGACACTATGAAACATATGACCATGTATGCCTCTGCAGGCAAAATGGTAGGTAACCATGATCGAGAGGTCGCCAAAGCCATTGTTTGTGGCTTCACAGGATGGTTTCGAGGTTGGTGGGATTTCCACTTACTTGAAAATACAAAACAACAAATTTTGAATAATACTCGCCAATGGACTGTTAAAAATGAAAATAGTCAAGATGTTCTATATTCCAAAAGTGATGGTGTTAACACTCTCTTTTACACCATCACACTTCATTTTGTGGGGAGTACAGCCTTACTTGAAGCCCGATCTGAAGATTTGTTATCTAATTTAAGATGTCCAACCCTATCTCATTATAAATGGTACAAAGATGTTTTCTTTTCCAGACTATTAAGTAGAGAAGATAGCCAGCAGGACCATTGGAAAGAAAAATTTATTGCTGGATTACCATATTTATTTGCAGAAAAGGTAAAAACTCGATTAAAAAATAAAAATGGAGGAATAATATCATATTTTGTTTATACATTAGGAGAATTATCTGTAGAAATATGTACAGAAGGATTAGCCTTATGTACAGACATGAAATTAAAGAAACAATTAGATAAACAAAAAATGACTGGTAAAAAAGAATTAGGAGACTTCTGTGAACAATTCGGATATCATATAGAGAAATCTAAAGATAAATTTCATAAAAAGAAAAAATATAAGACAGAGAGAAAAGAAAAGAAATCTTATAAAAAACATAAAAAAGAAAAATTCATAAAAAGATTCTCTCCAAAATACAAGTACCATAAAGTTAAAAGGAAATTACCTGTATGTTGTAATTGCGGAAAAGTTGGCCATTATAAAAGCCAATGCAAAATAAAAAAGAAAATAGATACTATAATCTTAGAAGAATCCATTAGAAATAAACTATATGATATAATACAAATATATGATGATGATTCTTCTGAATCTTCCACTAATACTACAATAGTAGGACAAATAAAAGATGAAGATTATTTCATGACCTCAACAGAACAATCTGAATCTGAACAGGACATAGAAGAATGTTCCTGTAATATGCTATCTAAAGAAGATACATTAATATTAGACCTTATAGAAAAAATAAATTATCCCGAAGAAAAGAGAGAAATTATTACCCAATTTATCACATTAACAAAAGCAAAAAATAAACCAGTTCCATTACTCAAACCACCAGAGGATTACAATTTTGCTGAAATACTTAAACGAATTAATAAAAAGATATACTTCAAAGAGAACCCACAATATCTGAATTAAAAAAAGAAGTAAATGAAATAAAAACAGAAGTAGGACAATTAAAAACTAGAATCAAAATATTAGAATTACAAAATGACATATCGGGAACTGTAACTGATACAGATGAAATCGAATTTGATCAACTAGCAGATATAGAACCAGAAACCTCCGGAACCAAAGAAGTTGAAGAAAATTCATCTGTAAACTTAGTAAATAAAATTATTTCCCAAAAATGGTTTATATTAGTAAAAATTGTCATTGAAGAAGAATATAATTTTCAAACATTAGCTTTAGTAGATTCAGGTGCAGATTTAAATTGTATTAATGAAGGTTTAGTTCCATCAAAATATTTTGATAAAACTACTCAAATACTCAATACTGCTGATGGTAGTAGACTATTTGTTAAATACAAATTATCAAATGCCATGGTATGCAATAACGGACACTGTTTTCCAACACCCTTTATTATGGTAAAAAACTTAAGTCAGACAGTCATACTTGGAATTCCATTCCTAACCTTATTATATCCCATAACAATTAATAATACAGGAATAGAAACATCTATAGTAGGACAAACAATTAAGTTTGAATTTTTAGAAAAACCAAAACTTAAAGAAATAAATAGAGTCAAAGACAAAATCGATAATAAAGAAAAGTTTCTATGTTCCCTTAAAATATAAATAAAATATAAACAAATAGAAGAAGACTTAGAAAACCCTGAGATAATAACAAAAATTAATAATCTTCGAACTCAAATAGAAACAGAAATTTGTAGTGACCTTCCCAATGCCTTTTGGACAAGAAAGAAACATATCGTAGGATTACCTTACGAAAAAGGATTTGATGAAACAAAAATTCCTACCAAAGCTAGACCAGTACAAATGAATACAACCTTATTAGAATTTTGTAAAAAAGAAATTGATGAATTACAAAGAAAAAATCTAATAAGAATAAGTGCATCTCCGTGGAGCTGTGCTGCTTTTTATGTCAATAAAAATGCAAAAAAAAAAAGAGGCGTACCAAAGTTAGTAATAAATTATAAACCTTTGAATAAAGTTTTACAATGGATTAAGTATCCAATACCTAATAAAAAAGGCTTACTCGATAGACTTGATACTACTACAATCTTTTCTAAATTCGATCTAAAATCTGGTTATTGGCAAATACAAATAAAAGAAGAAGATAAATATAAAACTGCATTTAATGTTCCATTTGGACAATATGAATGGAACGTAATGCCATTCGGATTAAAAAATGCTCCATCAGAATTTCAAAAAATAATGAATGAAGTATTTAATCCATATTATAAGTTTATGATAGTATACATTGATGATGTTTTAGTCTTCTCGGATACTATCGAACAACATTTTAAACATATTCATACATTTATACACGCAATCAAACATGCAGGTTTAGTAGTATCTGCTAAAAAGATAAATCTTTTTCAAACAAAAGTAAGATTTTTAGACCATCATATTCATTATGGTACAATTATACCAATAGAAAGATCTATTCAATTTGCTGATAAATTCCCTGATATTATTTTAGACAAAACCGAATTACAAAGGTTTTTAGGATGTTTAAATTATATAGTAGACTTTTATGAAAATTTGGCTATAGATGCTAAACCATTATATGAACGGTTTAAAAAGAATCCTCCCAAGTGGACAGAGGAACATACTCAACATATAAAGAAAATAAAAATTAAAGCTAAAGAATTACCTTGTTTAAATTTAGCTAATCCTAATGCTTTCAAAATTATAGAATGTGACGCTTCTGAATTAGGCTTAGGAGGTATTTTAAAACAACGAATAAATTCCAATGAGCAATTAGTCCGCTATACTTCGAAAACTTGGAATTCTACTCAACAAAATTATTCTACCGTGAAAAAATAAATACTTTCCATAGTTCATTGTGTTACTAAATTTCAGAGTGATATACTTAATACACATTTTCTTATTAGAACAGATTGCAAAGCCGCCACTGATATTCTTACTTAAGATGTGCAAAACCTTGTCTCTAAGCCAATCTTTGCTCGCTGGCAAGCGATATTATCTTCTTTTGATTTTTCTATCGAACACTTAAAAGGTACTACTAACCATCTTCCTGATTTTCTTACTCGTGCATTTTTGCAGGGAGGGCAACATTGATCATTTTGATCCACCAGCTTTATCTTTTCCACTAACTTTGTTTTATGCAAATATGAATAAGAATAATAATACTTCCACTTCTGAACAAAGGGGAAAAGCCCCTGTGGAAACCTCACTAGATATCATTCCAGTAAATATTACCCTGTCACCCATAAGAATGGAACTTGCTTTATCACCTAGTAATAGTCATATTCCCTATTCCCCAAATATCAATTATCCAGCCCATTCAAGCCAACCTTCAGCTTCTCCTCCAACTCCAGTTTTCCAAACCTCTACACCAAAGAAACCAACTTTACCCAGCAAAACTCCATATCCTGAAACCTATTTTGTTGCTGATGCAATCATAGAATCCAGACATGTGCATGACAACCCAAATAATGTTGCTAAGTATTACTTATGCAATAATCTTTATCCATCTGTAGGTACCAAAACAAAAGAATAGTACGAAATGATTCTGCTAGAAACTAAGTCTATTTCCTTAGTACATTATAATCAAAAGAATTTGAAAATAATAGCATATTCAAAATTACAAATAAGGAAAGTATTATCTTTTGAAGATTGGGGATCAGACCCTTCCAAAGCCAAGAGATTATATTCCCCAGATTTCCCAAATAAATATTACAGACATGCTGATTACATTGATGCTTGGCATAAGATACTGACACTTCAAAACCCATATAATTCTCACACTTGGTTCTTACAGTTTAAAATGCCTGTAAACACTCCATTTCCAAATTGGTTTTGTAACTGGTTTGCAACATGGGGATCTTTAACCCAAATACTTCTTGAACCTCTGCAACTCTCCCAAAACCGTTTTATTGAATTCAATGGGAGTGATCCCAATATAGATTACCACTTATATTTTATTGCTATGTATCAAGTATCATGGATCGTTAAATGGAATTTTGTGATATCCCCAAATAATACAAATAATTTTGAATATATGCCATGTTTAGGCAAACAAATTGTCATAAAATGGTGGGACGTCTTTGTCTACCATAATATTGAACCAGAAAATATACAACTCAAATGAATCCCATTAGCATATGACTCTCATCCATACTCCAATCCAAATAGTCTAGCAGAATATATTACCATAATGAAAAAGCAAAATCCTAGAGCCACCAAAGAGGAGCTAGAAAAACAACCAATGAAAATATTTGAAGAAGAGGCAGAAACTGCCCAAATCTATGATGAATCTAGCACACCAAGTACTCCCGAAATAAAAATACTACTTAATACACCAGACCCATCACGACATGGAATGTCCCAGAAACATATCCTGTATTAGCCACTCAAACCAAGAAGTACATATCTTCAATAGTATGATATGACAAAAAGCAAGCAGATGTGATATAAAGCAAGGCAGACAAAGGAAGATGTGACCCAAAGCAAAATAGATGTGACCCAGATGTAACCCAAAGCTAAGATGCCCTAGCCACCAACAATCTACAGTAAAGATGCTCGAACCACCGACAAAGCCACTTGGCTCCACTAACATCAGAAAGATTCCACCTGTCTCCACAATCACCCAAAAGATGCTACAGCCATCTCATCAACCTGTCTTTCACAACTAAAGGAAGATTCTCGAAGATAAGGACGAATGATCCTCTACAATCATGACCAACCACGTGTCAACCACTTGGCACCTACCTTCCCGAAGATAAGAATGAATGATCCTCTACAATCAGGACCAACCACGTGTCAACCACTTGGCACCCATCTATATCTCTTACTTCTCTATAAATGAAAGAAACCTCCTCAGTTCGAGAGAGGAAAGAAAAAATTCAGAGATCATCTTCTCCTCTCAAAGATCAGCCTCCCTTCTCATCCCTTCCCATTTCTCTTCAAAAGAAAATTTTCTATGTGTGATTGTAACGTCAAAGCCTTACCAGATTATTACCCAGACGAGTGGAAACTATTTTGCAATTACTGTATCTGCACTCTGTAAGTTTTGTTTTATGAGTCGTTTTGATTTTTATAGTTGTTATATTTAAGTTTGTAACAGTTGTTATATTTGAGTTTGTAACAATTATTATATTTGAGTTTGTAACAGTTAGTTAAGTTTGAGTTTGTAACAGCTAGTTCAGGTTTGTTAAGGTTTGTTACAGATAATTATTATTACTCTTTTCATAAGATTGTAATAAACAGTTATTATGATAATACGTACAGTACTTAGCATAAAGCTTTATCGAACTACGTATTTTACTTGGATTACTATTGATATTACTCCTGTATCTCTCTTACTCATCTTAATTATAGGTTTATATTTTGGTTATTTACGCATGATTTAGGGCTATAATAGGACTATTCTAGACAGGTAGATCTTGCGGCGAAATTGGTACCAAAGCCAAGTAAGGCTGTACTCCCCACAAAATGAAGTGTGATGGTGTAAATGAGAGTGTTAACAGCATTACTTTCAGAATTAGAACATCTTGACTATTTACATTTTCAACAGTCCATTGGCGAGTATTATTCAAAATTTGTTGTTTTGTATTTTCAGGTAAGTGGAAATCCCACCAACATCGAAGCCATCCTGTGAAACCACAAACAATGGCTTTGGCGACCTCTTGATCATGGTTACCTACCATTTTGCAAGCAGAGGCATACATGGTCATATGTTTCATAGTGTCTAATATTTGTTGTTCAGATATCCTCTTTTGATTTTTCTATCGAACACTTAAAAGGTACTACTAACCATCTTCCTGATTTTCTTACTCGTGAATTTTGCATGGAGGGCAACACTGATCATTTTTATCCACCAGCTTTATCTTTTCCACTAACTTTGTTTTATGCAAATATGAATAAGAATAATAATACTTCCACTTCTGAACAAAGGGGAAAAGCCCCTATGGAAACCTCACTGGATATCATTCCAGTAAATATTACCCAGTCACCCATAAGAATGGAACCTGCTTTATCACCTAGTAATAGTCCTATTCCCTATTCCCCAAATATCAATTATCCAGCCCATTCAAGCCAACCTTCAGCTTCTCCTCCAACTTCAGTTTTCCAAACCTCTACACCAAAGAAACCAACTTTACCCAGCAAAACTCCATATCTTGAAACCTATTTTGTTGCTGATGCAATCATAGAATCCAGACATGTGCATGATAACCCAAATAATATTGCTAAGTATTACTTATGCAATAATCTTTATCCATCTGTAGGTACCAAAACAAGAGAATGGTACGAAATGATTCTGCTAGAAACCGAGTCTATTTCCTTAGTACATTATAATCAAGAGAATTCGAAAATAATAACATATTCAAAATTACAAATAAGGAAAGTATTATCTTTTGAAGATTGGGGATCAGACCCTTCCAAAGCCAAGAGATTATATTCCCCAGATTTTCCAAATAAATATTACAGACATGTTGATTACGGTGATGCTTGGCATAAGATACTGACACTTCAAAACCCATATAATTCTCACACTTGGTTCTTACAGTTTAAAATGCCTGTAAACACTCCATTTCCAAATTGGTTTCATAACTGGTTTGCAACATGGGGATCTTTAACCCAAATACTTCTTGAACCTCTGCAACTCTCCCAAAACCGTTTTATTGAATTCAATGGGAGTGATCCCAATATAGATTACCACTTATATTTTATTGCTATGTATCAAGTACTATGGATCGTTAAATGGAATTTTGTGATATCCCCAAATAATACAAATTATTTTGAATATATGCCATGTTTAGGCAAACAAATTGCCATAAAATGGTGGGACGTCTTTGTCTACCATAATATTGAACCAGACAATATACAACTCAAACGAATCCCATTAGCATATGACTCTCATCCATACTCCAACCCAAATAGTCTGGCAGAATATATTACCATAATGAAAAAACAAAATCCTAGAGCCACCAAAGAGGAGCTAGAAAAACAACTAATGAAAATATTTGAAGAAGAGGCAAAAACTGCCCAAATCCATGATGAATCCAGCACACCAAGTACTCCCGAAATAGAAATACCACTTGATACACCAAACCCATCAGGACATGGAATGTCTCAAAAACATACCCTGTATTAGCCACTCAAACCAAGATGTACATATCTTCAATAGTGTGATATGACAAAAAGCAAGCAGATGTGATATAAAGCAAGGCAGACAAAGGAAGATGTGACCCAAAGCAAAATAGATGTGACTCAGATGTAACCCAAAGCTAAGATGCCCTAGCCACCAATAATCTACATTAAAGATGCTCGAACCACCGACAAAGCCACCTGGCTCCACTAACATCAGAAAGATTCCACCTGTCTCCACAATCACTCAAAAGATGCTCCAGCCATCTCATCAACCTGTCTTTCACAACTAAAGGAAGATTCCCAAAGATAAGGACGAATGATCCTCTACAATCAGGACCAACCACTTGGCACTTACCTTCCCGAAGATAAGAACGAATGATCCTCTACAATCAGGACCAACCACGTGTCAACCACTTGGCACCCACCTATATCTCTTACTTCTCTATAAATGAAAGAAACCTCATCAGTTCAAGGAAGGAAGGAAAAAATTAAGAGATCATCTTCTCCTCTCAAAGATCAGCCTCTCTTCTCATCCCTTCCCATTTCTCTTCAAAAGAAAACTGTCTATGTGTGATTGTAACGTCAAAGCCTTATCAGATTATTACCCAGACGAGTGGAAACTATTTTGCAGTTACTGTATCTGCACTCTGTAAGTTTTGTTTTATGAGTCGTTTTGATTTTTATAGTTGTTATATTTGAGTTTGTAACAGTTGTTATATTTGAGTTTGTAACAGTTAGTTAAGTTTGAGTTTGTAACAGCTAGTTCAGGTTTGTTAAGGTTTGTTACAGATAATTATTATTACTCTTTTCATAAGATTGTAATAAACAGTTGTTATGATAATACGTACAGTACTTAGCATAAAGCTTTATCAAACTACGTATTATACCTGGATTAATTTTATTACTCCTGTATCTCTCTTACTCATCTTAATTATAGGTTTATATTTTGGTTATTTACGCATGATTTAGGGCTATAATAGGACTATTCTAGACAGGTAGATCTTGGGTTGGAAATTGGTATCAGAGCGACACCATAGTCTCATTTAAATAGTATCCAAAGAATGTTGCTACTAAGAGTAATACTTTAAGAGAGAGAAACCTAATTAAATTCCTTCATTAGAGAAAGTTGGTCCTAGAGTTGAGGGTAGAAAGCATCCAGTCAAAACACCGTTAAGGCCAGGAGAGCCGCTGAGGTCAAAAAGACGTAAGAGATAGCTAAGAGCACTCCTCCGCAACCTAATAATGGAGAATTTCATTAGGAATCTATCAAATAAAGCATTACCCCAAACTAGTAATACTCTAAGGATAAAAAACAAAGAAGAGATAGTGATAGATAATATCGAAAAACAAATACAAAACTGGAATATACCTAAAGTCCCTATAAGTGATATATATAAGAAAGGATCTTTCAACTTCAAAGTAGGTTATGCTATAAAAACTGTAAAACAAACTTTATCAGTAACAAGTACTCAGGAAGACTTTCAGTTATTAACTAATAAAATAATACATATATGGTGGAGCTTTTGTTTCTAATTTTAATTCTGGTTTAGATCCTTTTATAACAATACTTTTTTCAGGAGGGTGAATACTTGTCATTGTATTTCTGTCAGTTGTTTCATATGAAGCATATTGACTTTGTATTGTATTTATTTCAAAATTAGGAATATGTATTTTTCTTTCTCTACATATTTCTTTTAACCATACAAAAAATCCTTTGTTATATTGTTCTCTTTTTTTCGTGGCTTATTATACTTTATATGAAATAATTCTACTAGTCTAGGTTAAAAATGTTTTTTATACCAAGTTCTTATTTCCCTATTTTCTTCAGATAAGTAATCTTGTTCTATAACTTGTTTGCTAAGTCTTTTTTCTTCTATAAGAGTTAAGACTTGGAAATCCATTTCTGACCAGTTATTTTTGGTTCAGATTTTTGTATGGATCTATATTGTGGGATGACAATATTTTCTCTTGTCCTATATAGACTTTCTAATCTTGGATTTATAGAAGAAGTAGAACTTCTTGGTAATTCTATATATATATATATTACCCAGCTTATTCCAGCCAACCTCCAGCTGTCCTCCAGTTCCAATTTTTCAGACATCTACACCTACATTAAAGAAACCAACTTTACTAGGAAAATCTCAATATCTCGAAACCTACTTTGTTGCTGATCCAATCATTGAAACCAAACATGTGTCTGAAAACCCAAATACTGTTGCCAAGTACTACTTGTACAATAACCTCTGTCCATCTATCGGTAACAAAACAAGGGAATGGTATGAAATGGTTCTGTTAGAAACTGAATCCATTTCCTTGGTACATTACAATTAGAAGAATTCAAAAATAATAGCCTATTCAAAATTGCAAATACGAAAAGTATTATCTTTTGAAGATTGGGGATCTGACCCTTCCAAAGCAAGGAGATTATATTCCCCAGAATTCCTAAATAAATAGACATGCTGATTACATTGATGCCTGGCATAAGATACTGACACTCCAAAACCCATATAATTCTCACACTTGGTTCCTACAGTTCAAAACACCTGTGACAACTCCATTTCCAAACTGGTTCAAAAATTGGTTTGCGACATGGGGTTCTTTAACCCAAATACTACTTGAACCTTTGCAGTTTTCTCAAAATCGTTTTATTGAATACAATGGGAGTGATCCCAATATAGATTACTATTTATATTTTATTGCAATATATCAAATACCATGGATTGTGAAATGGAATTTTGTGATATCCCCAATTATTACCAATAATTTTGAATATATGTCATGCTTAGGCAAACAAATTGCCATCAAATGGTGGGACGTCTTTGTCTACCAGAATATTGAACCAGATAATATACAGCTGAAACAAATCCCTTTGGCTTATGGCTCACACTCATACTCCAACCCAAATAATCTGGCAGAATATATTACCATGATGGAAAAACAAAATCCTAAAGCCACTAAGGAAGAATTAGAAAAACAATTAATGAAAAATGTTTGAGGAAGAAGCAGAAACTA
Organism: Amborella trichopoda; assembly: GCF_054954075.1. Taxonomy (NCBI): domain Eukaryota; kingdom Viridiplantae; phylum Streptophyta; class Magnoliopsida; order Amborellales; family Amborellaceae; genus Amborella; species Amborella trichopoda. Next base: position 29,126,896 of record NC_142342.1, read on the forward strand.
CCCTCCATAGTGCATCTGGCACATCTAGCACTCCTGAAATAAAAGAACCTCCTGATACACCAGATCAATCAGGACATGGAATGTCCCAGAAGCACACTCTGTATTAACCTACTTAATCACAAATGTACATACCGAAAATTCTCCCTTATCTCTTTCAATAGTATTACGAAAAACAAAAGCAAAGCAGATGTGACCCAAAAGTAAAGATGTGATCCAAAGTAAAGCAGATATAAAACAAAGCTGATGTGACCAAAGCAAAACAGATGTGACCTAAAGCAAAGCTGATGTGACCAACAAATAGTAACAAATAGCCACCTGTCTCCACAGTAAGATGCTCTAACCACAGACAAGGCCACCTGTCTCCACAAAGATGCTCCAGTTATCTCATGAACCTGTCTTTCACAAAAGAAGATTCCCTGCAATCCTGGCCGACCACGTGTCAACCATTTGGCACCCATTTACATTCCTTACTGCTCTATAAATAGAAGAAAACCTCCTCAGTCGAAGGCATCGGGCAAATTCAGAGAGCAGCCTTTCTTCTCATCTCTTCTTACTCTTCCCTTCTTCTTTTCAAAATTATCTATGTGTGATTGTAACGTCAAAGCCTTACCAGATTATTATCCAGACAAGTGGAAACTATTTTGTATCTGCACTCTGTAAGTATTATAAGTTGTGTATTGAGTTGTTTTATGAGATGTGCAGTTGTTATGATTGTAAAAATTTTATAGTTGTTGTTCCATAAGAAGTCTATGAGTCAGTTATAGTTGGAGTTTGTAACAGTTTGTTAAATTTAAGTTTGGTACTTATTGTTACTCTTGTCAAAAGTCTGTAATAAACAGTTGTTATGTTTGTAACACTTTGTTAAATTTAAGTTTGGTACTTATTGTTACTCTTAAGTCTGTAATAAACCGTTGTTATGATAATGCAGACAGTACTTAGCATAAAACTTTATCAAACTACTTATTATACTTGGATTATTATTGATATTACTCCTGTGTCTCTCTTACTCATCTTAATGATAGGTTTATATTTTGGTTATTTACGCAGAATTTAGAATTGTTTAGGACTCTTTTAGGAAGGTAAATCTTGAGGCAAAATTTGGTATCAAAACCAGACCACACCTTCTTCTTTAAGTAGTATCCAACAGAGTACTACTACTAGAATTAATACTTTAGGAGATAGAAACCTAATTAAATTTTTCATTAAAGGAAGTTGGTCCGAGAGTTGAGGCCAGAAAGCATCTAGTCGAGAGACCGTTAAGGCCAGGACAGCCGCTGAGGTCAAAAAGACGTAAGAGGTAGCTAAAAGAGCACTCATCCGCAACCTAATAATGGAAAATTTCATTAGGAATATTTCAAATAAAGCATTACCCCAAACTAGTAATACTCTAAGGATAAAAAATAAAGAAGAAATAGCTATCGATAATATCAGAAACCAGATACAAAACTGGAATTTACCTAAAGTCCCTATAAGTGATATTTATAAAAAATTAACATTTGAATTCAAAATAGGTTATGCTATTAAAACAGTAGAACAAACTTTGTCTGTAACAAGTACCCAAGAAGACTTCCAGTTATTAACTAGTAAAATAATACAATCTCATAAAGATAAAAGTTATAACTATCTTCATATAGGTTTAATACAGGTAGCTATTAAACCATTAACGAGGTTAGGACTAAATAATTCAATATTAGTATGTCTAAGAGATACTAGACATAATAAATTTAATGATTCCCTATTAGGTATGGTAGAATCTAGTCTATGTAGTGGTCCAGTATATTTTAATTGCTTCCCTAATTATTTTATATCTTTAAAGGATTCAAATATTCTTAAGGTATTGACCCTAAACCTAAAAACTCAAGGTTTTGATATGATCGTATGATTCCAAAATATAGCCATAGTATATCGAATATATTAATAAAGTTATGACTACATTATGTCCCAATGTTTTACAATATGATACAAAAGGAAACACGGTATTTTTCCAAACCAATATCAAGAAGTCAAATATTATCATACCAAAAACCATAGAATGGTCAGAAATTATCCTACCAGAATCTTGGTCAATTTATAATGAAAACCATCAATACCAAGCCCCAACATTAAATATTATTCCTGATAAGGTTATAGAAAATCCAAATGGTAAAATAGAAATCCAATTTACCAAACAAAGATGACATAATAGTAAAGTTGATTCTGAAATAAAATCATCTAATAATCCTATAATAGAATTACCAAGAAATTCTATTTCATCTACATCTCCAAAATTAGAAAGCTTATATAGAACAAGAGAAACTATTGTCATCCCACAATATAAGTCTGTACAAAAATCTGAACCAGAATTAACTGATTCAGAAATGGATTTTCAAGTCTTAACTCTTCAGGAAGAAAAAAGGCTTAATAAACAATTTATTCAACAGGATTATCTGTCTGAAGGAAATGAGGCAATTAGAACTTGGTATAAACAAAATTTTCAACCTAGATTAGTAGAATTATTCCATATAAAATATAACAAGGCACGAAAAAGAGAACACTATAATAAAGGATTTTTTGTATGGTTAAGAGAAATATGTAAGGAGAAAAAAATTCATATTCCTAAATTTGAAGTAAATACAATACAAAGTCAATATAGTTCATATGAGACAATTGATGGAAATACATTAACAAGTATCCATCCTCCTGAAAAAAGTATTGTTATAAAAGGATTAAATCCAGACTTAAAATTAGAAACAAAACTACACCATATAAAATGACTATAGGAGAAATAATACAACATAAAGCTGAATTAATTCTACATGTGATAGAACAAAATAATTGCACCAATCTATATATGCAATCATTAGGAAAGCAGGCATCCAGAATTGAAAATATGTTAAGACCTGTACCTATACAAGAAACCAAAAATATCTTATTCAAACCACCTCCATCACTTGACAAAGAAAGATTTAAACTTGGAGAAGACAATAAGACCTTAATGGATATGTTAATATCAAAATTATCTCAATTAGAAATTCAGGATAAAAAACTAGAGATTCAGGACAAAAAACAAAAAGGTAAAGTTATCCCTGAATCATCTACGTTAACTCTGCAGGTCGAGACACCCATAATAGCTGACACAATAGAAAATATGGAAGAAGCCTTTACGGAAAACAATCAAAGTCAAGATAACAATAACATCCAAAGGATAACATATGGAAAGTCATGGAAACCATTGACAGCTAGACCTAATCATCATAGACCTACTCCTGTAGACATACAATTTTAAGAAGACTTAGTAGCTCAAAATATTTCTTATTCTGGAAGATCAATAGTAAATTGGAATATAGATGGATTGTCTGAACAACAGATATTAGACACCATGAAACATATGACCATGTATGCTTCTGCATGCAAAATGGTAGGTAACCATAATCAAGAAGTTGCCAAAGCCATTATCTGCGGTTTCACAGGATGGCTTCGAGGTTGGTGGGATTTTCACTTACCTGAAAATACCAAACAACAAATTCTTAATAATACTCGTCAATGGACTGCTAAAAATGATATGTATATATATATATATGTGTGTGTGTGTGTGTGTGTGTGTGTGTGTGTGTGTGTGTGTGTGTGTATATGTGCGGTTTGTATATAGCCAAGGCTCCAATTAATCAAATTAGAGCCAACCTTGAAATAGGGTCGAGAAATGTGGTTTCAATTTTGAAAATATTTGTGATAACTTTAAAATATATTTTCATCTTTAATCATAAAATTTAAAGTTTCAAAAATATTGTAGATCGAGCAGATCTACAAAAACTAGAAAATCTTGAAAATTTACAGTCCAAAAATGCATTATAAGATGCACTATTTTCAAAACTTGAAATCCACTTTTTTCTCATGTCCATGCATTTTGATGTCGAGATGATCAATTGAGGATATTTAGGCATCAAAACAATCTCTTCTAGTGAAATTTCTTAGGTAGGCTCTAATTTGATTGTTTAGAGCGTAGGGTATATATAAACCATTTCTTTCATATCTATATATATATATAGGAAGATGATAGGGTGAGCCCACTAGCTCACAGAATAATATAAGCCCAATGGTCTAGATAGAATCTGAGCCGATCTGACGGTCGAAAGTATTTGAATTTTAATTTTTTTTTTCTATAAATCCAAATCACTTGAAATTTTAGGTGAATGTTCTTCTCATCAAGCAGCATTTAATAAAAATATAAAAAAAATAATCCCCAAAATTAAAACTGATTAAAATACCCCCGAAAATTTATGAGGGTATTTTGATCATTGTTTTCATGTAAAATATTTTTTTAATATTCACTTATTTTTAATCAACACAGGCCTAAAATTTCAACTGATTTAGATTTATAGAAAGGAAAAGTAAAATTCAAACACTATCAGGCATCCGTGATCGTTAGATCGGCCCAAATTCAATCTCGACCATTAGGCTCATTTTTTCTTGTGAGCCCAACGGCTTCCAAAACAAAATCCCACCAACCTTTAATCTGGCCAGTGAATCCGCAAACAATTGCTTTAGCAATATCTGGGTCTTTGTTCCTGTTGTTTTTAGAAGCCTTAGCATACATAGTCATACGCTTCATTATAGTTATAATCTGGTGTTCAGACATTCCATCAATATTCCATTCTACTATGGATCTACAAGTATATTTTGCTCCTCCTATGGTTTCTTCTTTATATTGGAGGTCTACAAGTGAAGGTTTAGGTTAATACATTTTTATAAGAGCGGTAGGAACTGTTTTAGTTCTATACGTTATTTTATTTATCTCCAGGTTAGGGTCAAACCCCTTTTCGATTTTAGCAAGTTCCTCTTCTGAATAGTCTTCTATTATATCTTGCAGGGTTAATGCCTGTCCTGAATCCTGGGGGTCATCTTTTTTAATATCTAATTGAGCCAATTTGGCAGTAAGTTGGTTTAAGAATTCACTAGTGGCTGGATTAAGCTTAAAAGTTTTATTTGGAAGTTCTGGAGGAGGTCTAAACATAATTGGTTATTTGCCCTTATTCTTGGTTTTTGGTTTTTGTCCTAGAGTTTCAAGACTTTGTTTTACATTTTTTTCCTTACCAACTGCAAGTTCTATTTGGGAAACCTGTTTCCCTCAGCATTTTAAAGATAGGTTTGTATAATTATTTTATTCCATTACATGATTTATACTTTCTATTGATGCATGTTGACTTATTCCTTTTGGTTCCAATTTATAAGGAACAACTTTTACCCCCTTTAATGTTTAGAGGCATCTCAGGAGGATAGACAACATGAATTTCTTTGCCATCTTTAGTTGTGAAAACCTGAAATTCCTTTTTTACCATATTTATTTATTTATTAAGATTAGGAATTAGAATCCTTTGCTGTTTTAAGAAATATTCTAACCGTTCAAAAAAAATTACATTAATTTTTTATTCTTGTACAAATTTTACAAACTTTTCATAGAACTCGTGTCCTAGTTTTTCTTTAAACTCACCATGGTACCATTTTCTTATCTCTCTATTTTCTTTAGAATAAAATTCTTCTCTTATAGCCCTTCTATCTATTTCAAATGTTGTTTCTTTACTCAATACATTCAGGTCAATTACCATATCTGAAAAACTAGAACTCGTAGGATTTTTTAATTCTTCTTGATATCTTGAGGATCTAGGTGTTTCTACCCTCTAATAGGGTCTTTGTATTTGCTCTTGGGTTGTTCTAATCCCTTCCAAAATTATTCTTTCATGATCTTTTTCATGCTCGCTTTGAGGAATTGACGAGTATGAAACCCTAGAGGGAACTTTGATCTGGTTATCCTCTATATTTATTCTAGCTTTTCTTACTGAGGTAAATTGGATTTTAATTTCTGCATTTTCATATTCAATTATCTGTTCGACCTCCTTATTATCAAGAGGCCTTGGTTGAACCTCATCCTGAAGGTTTCATCTATCAGGCAATTTGATCTCATTCCAGGAGATAGTCCTAGGGGTAATTAGATTGGATTTTCCTACATTCGTTTGGAAAAATAATGTTTGCCCTTTTTCATCTATTTTTTTAACATCTGGGCAGAGTGTAGTCATAGCCTTATAGCATATTCTATAGACTATGGCTAGATTTTGGGATCCTATGTCCATATCAAATCTCTGAGTTTTTAGGTTTAAGGTTAAACCTTGAGGATATTTTAATCTGTTAGAGATACTAAGAAATTTGAAAAACAATTAAAGTAAATAGGTCATTCGCTCAAGCTTTATTCTACAATTCCTAATAAGGAATCAGTAAATCTCTTATGTCTACAATCTCTTAAATATAAAAGTATAGAATTGTTCAACCCTGTTCTTATTAAAGGTTTTATTGCCACTTGAATTAAGCCAATATGTAAATAATTATATTTCTTTTTCTGATGCTCTTCAATCAAAGATTTTGATAATAACTAGAATCTATTTTGAGATGCATACACTGGAATAGTCTTTTCAACAGTTTTAATTATATAATCACTCCTAAATTCGAATGATCATTTTCTAGAGACTTCACAACAAGGGACTTTATGAATATTCCAATTTTGGACTTGCTTTTCTATATTATTTATTACTACTTCTTCACTATTACTTATCCTAAACCTACCACTAGTACTAGCAGACCTATAAGATAGTAGTAGCGTCTCTTAGCTAGTCAATCGGAACAATGCCTTAACGTTGTCGTTCTAAGGACTTACAGAATTAATAGGCCACAATGACTTTGCTAATCTAGACTAGCCCTACTGGATTCCTTTGTTATTTAAAATCTTTGGTTTTTTTTTTTTTTTTTAATTCTCAGGCTTCAATGGCTCTGATACCAACTAGCACAAACTAAACTAATAATCTAAAAACTAACTAAATTAACAATCAAATAATTAGCAATTAACACAACCTAAACTCAACACACAAACACACTAATATGGGAGGAAAAGCAACTCCAAAATGGGAATATTCCTAAAGTCCCTTCCTGTGAAGTCTATAGAATAGGATCATTTTTAAAAAAAAAATATTTTGGTATATATATATATATATATATATGTTAGGGTGCACACACTATCGACTAATTTGTCATTGTACTCAACACATTTTGGATACTTCTATACCCTTGTTTTGTATACGGATCATCTTTTAGTAAGGGTATTTTTGTCACTATGAGGGGTACGACATCATTCACATAGGGTGTGACATCACTCACGCCGAGTACACTAGTGGCATTTAATGCTTCATGTGGGTGGTGTCACATTCCATATGGATAATGTTACATCTCCTCTAACAACCCAAAATACCCTTACTAAAAACAAGGTCCAAGTACAAAACCGATTGTGTGAGCACCTTAGTGTGAGCACGCTAACATAACCCTATATATAATGTTCCGTGTGGGTGATGTCACACCCCTTCTAATGACCAAAAATACACTTTCTATAAAAAATATTGTATTACAAAACAAGGGTATATAGATATTCCAAATTTGTTGAGTACAATTATAAAAAGCTATATAATATGAGCACCCTAACATGCACGCACGCACACACACACACACAAGATGTACTATTTCCAAAACTTGAAATCCATTTTTTTCTCATGTCCATGCATTTTGATGTTGAGATGATTAATTTGAGGATATTTAGGCATCAAAACAATCTCTTCTAGTGAAATTTCTTAGGTAGGTTCTAATTTGATTGTTTAGAGCCTAGGGTCTATATGAACCATTTCTTTTATATATATATATATCTATATATATATATATATATATATATATATATATATATATATATATATATATAAAGAGAGAGAGAGAGAGAGAGGATTTGCATTTCCAAGAAAAATGTAATTTAGGCAAAATCCAAATAGTGAATTTGCATTTTCCAGATTTTTACCAGATGGAATCCCAATACCATACACAATAATCCAGGAAATATCAATTCCAGTAAATACTAATTCCAATATACATTTTTCCACAGGATTGAAAATTCAGGGAACCAAACGGGCCTTTAGAAAACTAAGGAAAACATCATCCAATCCTAAGAAAAGCCTAAGTAGACCCTACCTATATATCCCGAGATTTTCTCTCTGCCTTTGAAACCATTGTTCTAGGTCAAAAAACTATAGACCTACCGATTCCAACAAGCATAAAACATCCAAAACGAGATGGTGGTGCAAATCAAAAGAGATGCCCGATCCAAGCCCGAAACTTTAGATACCAGGTTCGCAAATGTAACTATCCCTTTCTTAGTTTTATTTAGTTTATTTCCATTTTTAATTTATTTTTATTTTCTGTATTTTTGTTACTTCTTAATTTTTAGTGGATTTTTAAACAGTTTTTAAAGCGAACTATACAGATCTAGAAGCTGGCGCTGCCAGTGGACTTGAAAAAGAATCTAATCTGAATAGATATGTGTCATTCTTGGGTTCATAATTCAAGCAGACTCACTTTATCTACTTGTCACAAATTTAATTCAGTTTTGCTAAGATTCGAGCATATCTCTTCTAGAAATCGACCCAGATCGGAACATAAACATATAAATAATCTCTTCGTAGACAATCCCATTATAAATAGGGGTCCCATATTGAGAAGGATGAAGAGTTGGATAGCAACGATAGATTTGAATTGTGGAAGAGGGCACATTGATCCTAAGGTTGATGTAGAGGTCAGAGAGAGGGAGAAGCGCCACTCTTCCATTAGAGTGAGAGAGATAGATAGAGAGAGAGAGAGAAAGGGCCTCTGTTCCTTGAGTGCCTTAGGGGGAGAAGAGAAGGGCCATCGAGCCATAGAATTTCAGGAGAGAGAGATGATTGAGAGGCAAAGATTAGAGAGGCTGATATAGAGAAGATTGAAGAAAATGGAACTCAGAATGGCCAAATCGAATTAAATAAAAAATGCATGAGTCCACATATATTTTAGTGTCTCACTTCTCTATTGGTTGTGTGCGACCAACAAGTGGACGCCCATGTAAGCTTTTATGCGATTGTTGATGGTCTACCCATTTAGCCTCCTCTTGGACTAACTGCTCAAGTGAGTTCTCTAAACACCACCTTAACCGGAGGCTGTAAAGTAAACTCCCCCAATAGCCTACATGTTCCTTAAATCTATTCCCCACGTACTCGAAAGGCCACATTGCCTTTTTTCCTTAGTTTCTTCATCGTACTCATGCCTTGCTCCAATTCAAGATACCCTATTTCTGCTCAATTCTTAAATTTAACACTTCTTGTGGCTAAGGGTGGCAATGGGCCGGGTCACCCGACCCGCCCTGGTCAGCCTGTCCCTAAAAGACTAGTTCATGAGCTATGAAATGTGGCTCAATGGGTGGGTCGGACTACGCACGAGAGACCATAACCCTTGGGTAGGGCCAGGCTGGGATTGTGCCAAGGCTGGCCCAGTTCGGCCCTTTTTTTTGTTTTGTTTTTTTCAATTTTATTTGCCCTGCCAGCCCAGATAAATCTAGGGCTGGGCTTAAGCTTGGGCTAGGGCCTGGCCTTTCTAGCCCTGATGGGCCTGTGCCGGCCCTACAAAGACAAGAGCCACGATAGGGCCAGGGCGTCAGTTGCTACCTGTACGGGTGTTAAGATGTCCAAGTTTTCATTCATTCATTTCCTTCAGTGTCCTTATCTCCACCTCAACCATATCTCACTCTAATTTAAAGTATCTTATCTTTCTATTAGGTAGACGAGATCCTGTTTCTAATATATTCATATGCCACATTATCACCTCAACCATGTCTCATGGCACGTTAAGGTACCGCATTTTTTTACTTCTTTTTCTGTTTGCTGAGATCGTGTTTCTCATTTATTCATATGCGACAGGCCCAAATATTGGGACTTCCTGAACTTAGTAAATAACCTGATACAAAGGACATAAAAAATGGCATGTTCTCTCTCAAAAAATGTTTTAGAAAATAGAAAAAAGAACATTCGAGATTAAATGGAAACCGTCCAATCTAAGCTCTACAGACTCAATTTTTTTTGCTTTTTGTTAAAAAAAAAATTCATATGATGGTTCCAAATTAGATCTTAAACTTTTCAGTATAAAATAATTAGCCTTTTACTTGAGAGGGTAAGTGTAGAACACTTTTGTTGGAGCACACTATAGAGTTTACATGGTTTTGGTGGGGCACAATATACGCTACTTTTAGTTTTATTTTTTATGTATAATATGGCCGTTTGGATGGAAGGTTGGGAGGTACTGCGTGCTTATACTACTAGAAAAAGCGGTGGTTAGAACTAACTATCAACAAAAGGAGACGTTTTAATTTTTAATTGATGGAGCAGTGACTTTCACTTTTTGGTGGTTAATCAGTCTCTTTTTACAAAGGCAATTTAGGTTATTTTAAAGTGATATCGGTTTTGATCAAGGGAAAAGTTTATATTGAATTGTGGCTCTAAACAATCAAATTAGAGCCTAACTCAAAAATGTCACTAGAAAAGGTTGTTTTGCTGCACAAATATCCTCAAATTGATCATCTCGACATCAAGATGCATGGACATGAGAAAAAAATTGATTTTAAGTTTTGGAAATAGTGTATTTTGTAATGTATTTTTAAACCGTCAATTTTCAAGTTTTTCAAATTTTCATAGATCTGCTCAATCTACACTATTTTGAAGCTTTAAAATATAGAAATAAAAATAAAAATATATTTTAAGGCTATCACAAAGATTTTCATTATTGAAACCACATTTCTCGATACTATTTGAAGGTAGGCGCTAATTGATTATTTAGATCCTAGGTTCTATACAAACTGTAGCCGTTGATTGTATAATGAGACGAATTACCATTTGTATAAGGGTGCGGCTTGCATAGAGCCTAGGCTTAAAACAATCAAATTCGAGCCTACCTTCAAATAGTGTTGAGAAATATCCTTTCAATACTAGAAATCTTTGTGGTAGCCTTAAAATATATTTTCATCTTTATTTATAAAGGTTAAAGCTTAAAAAATATTGTCGATCCTCATATCTATGAAAACTTGAAAATTTTGAAAATTGACAGTAGAAAAATGCATTACAAAATACACTATGTCCAAAGAAATCTATTTTTTTCTTATGTCCATGTATCTTGATGTCGATATGATCAATTTGCGGATATTTGGGCATCAAAACAACCTCTTATAGTGAAATCTTTGAGGTAGGCTCTAATTGATTGTTCAGAGCATAGGCTCTATGTAAACTTTTCGTTTTGTATAAGGTTGTTACGCTTAATCCTGACCGTTTGATGTGAAATAGGTGATTGAATTTGTTCCATTATTTAAGCTCAAGGTTTAAAAAAAAATTCCTACATTTCGTGATAGACCAGTCTCTCAAATTTCATATCGGAGGGTTATAAGTAATTGTGACTTTTTTGTACAATAAGTAAATGGTCTTATTGTATACAACTTCTTTTTTAAAATAACATCTTTTTTGTTATTTTATTTTACGAAATATTATTTAAAGAGAACATTTAATTTTATTATAAGGAGGTTACAATTATTCTTGTCCATCAGGATTTCAAATGACGTGTTTGCGAGTATGTCATTGACTAGACTCAAAGTTCAAAAAAACATTATTTGAACTTTGTGACGTACCATAAGCCATCCAATTTGACATCTAGTGGTTAGAAGTAATATTGACCTCCTTGAAACAAAAATAAATGGTCTTCTTGTAACAAAGATTATTTGACCTCATTGTATTTTAAAATAATACCTTTTAAATTGTAATTTCTCTAAAAATATTTTTTCATCGTATTGCAAAGAGGGAAATTGTGCGGTTCTAGTCTAAGATTGAAGAATTGGACCAAAAAAGTCAAGTATATATAGAAAAAGGAAAATTACATACATGTCCGTTATACTTTGTGTTATTACGGATGTACCAAATAGTTTCCATTATTACATGTATGTCCATTTTTTACTATTTATAACGTAATTTTTAAAAAAAAACAACTTTACCCTTTTTCGGATGTTGAACATCCGAAATTACGCCGAAAGCGTAACATTCACATTCCCATTTTCGGGTGTTGAACATCCAAATTGAAAGGTTTTTCGGATGTTCAACATCCGAAAATAGCCTGAAAGTTAAACGTTCAATTACAATCAAGATTTTATGAACGGAGAAAGTGTTGTACTTCATGCGATCTTAAATTTAAAGCAATGTGGGAATAATGTAGTTAATTAAAAAGGGCAACCTTTTTTTCTACAGTATAAAACTTATATACTTCTCCTTATCCATCCCTCCATTCTGAATGGAGGGTTAAGATTGTCCCATTCACAATGTCACATCTCTACACTATAAAGCAATATGGGAATTGTGTAGTAAATTAAAAATACTTCCCCAATTTTTAAGGTTGCCCCTATATTTTCTTTTAAATATAGGTTGGTTGGGCCTCATTTTAATCATTTGTGAGGGCCTTGATAAAATTAACCAAACAAGGCAGGGGAAATATATCACCATATTAAGTCATCAAGAGCTTGAAAATCCCAAACTAACATCAAAGGATTTATTTTTAATTTTTATTTTGAAAGATAAATTCTTAAAAATTCTCAAATTGACCTTGTTCGAGGATGAGTACTTTGAACAATTAGGGGTGTTTTAGTAATTTTTGCAACATGAGAGTACCATTTTTTGTTCAAGGTGGGTCAAATTATTAGAATTCCCTATTTGCTTAGGGTTCTCATCCCTATCCAAATGCAATTTGGGTATTTATGAATATATATTTTTTAAAGAGGTTCCTAGTGAAATGAAAATTAAAAAGTAGATAATGTTGTTTTAATTGAGATTTTTTAACCCCCTTGACAATTTTTAAAGGGCTTTTACCCCTTGATTTTACTTTCCCTATATATATGAAAAAGAGATTGTGCATAATGAGATCCTTACTTCCTTATAGAAAGGTCATAAACACCTCAAGTCGTTAGATGAAAATTCAACTAGGTAGAGTGGGATGTTTCTCCTCATATTATTTGAGGAAAATTATTTACCCACATTATTAGAGGAAATTTTTCTCTAAATTCAAATGAGGCCTATTATAGACCTGAGCTGGCAAATTTAACATTTGATGACTAAATGTAATTATAACCTCTTTTGTACCAAACATTAATGGTACCAAGAATAAGTGGTCTTAGTGCAAACTTTCCCTACTGAAAATCAAGGTTATCAGTATCGAACCGGCCACCGAAATGGTGATGGATTTAATTTGGTCAAATCGGTGAAACTATCTATCAAATGAATTAGATTGGAATTATAAAATAGAAAAAAGTTTAATGATAGTCTAAGATAGTGTTATCAAGCTCAGACTTGCCAACAAAGTGGTGATGGATCTGGTCCAATCGAATTACCAGTCAAATCAGTTGGATTGGAATTTAAATATATGAAGTAAAATGCTAATAATAGTTTAAAATATGAATATATTTTTAATAAAAGTTGTAAACTTTGTTTGACTAGTCTAACCCGTTAAAAACAATGGGTTTGACCGTCCCACACTATTCAAACACAATTTTTTAGCAATATTTTACTAACCTATTTTTTTTCTTTGGACTACGCTGGACAAGACACCAGCTAGAGCAATGAAATATTGAATCTATTATGCAGTCAAAGTTGATATTGGGCGATAATTTGGCTGCAGCTTGACAAAATATGGCTTACTATTAATTACGCTAGGCGTAGATTTAAGCATGTCACCATGGGCCAAACAAAGGATCAAGAGGCTGTAATGCTTTGGTATAATTGAAAATTTATTTCCTTGAATACCTTTTGGAGTATCTTTAGTGTATCCTAATGATATACCATAATATGTGGTTGGTGTTCTGTGTACTCTCTTTTCTACTTTCCCAAGCAATACTTACTATTCAGTCGTATTTGTGCAGCTTATCTTCAGTGATGCGAGGATTTTGGAAGAGAAAAAACAAAAAAACAAAGAAGACACCGCATCCATGAAAGACTTTAATCATGAAAGAAACCTCTTTTTCTATGCCTATCAAATGAAAGAAGATCCTTTAGGTTCATCTCAAACTGCACATACTGAGGATTTTGACCCTGAACACAACCCTCTCTTTTCTATAGTTATGGGCAAAAGATGGCAGTGTATCACAAGCAACATCAACGAAGAATTTTGATTTTGATCCTAAGAGAAACTTCTTTTTCTATGCTTACCAAAAGAAAGAAGGTCCCTTAGGTTCATCCCAAACTGCGCATACTAAAGATTTTGACCCTCAGCGCAACCCTCTTTTTCTATAGTTATGGGCAAACAAATGGTAGTGCGTCACAAGCAACATCAGCAAAGCATTTTGATTTCCCTAAGAGAAAATTTTTTTTTCTATGTCGATCAAAAGAAAGAAGATCCCTTAGGTTCATCCCAGACTGCACATAATGAGGATTTTGACCCTGACCGCAACCCTCTCTTTTTTCTATAGTTATGGGCCAAAAGATGGTAGTGCATCACAAGCAACATCAGCGAAGCATTTTGATTTTGACCCTAAGAGAAAGTTAATTTTCTATGCCTACCAAGAGAAAGAAGATCCCTTAGGTTTATCCCGAATTGCGCATACTAAGGATTTTGTCCCAAAGCGCAACCCTCTTTTTTTCCATAATTATGGGAAAAAAGATGGCAGTACATCACAAGCAATATCGGCAAACCATTTCGATTTTGACCCTAAGAGAAACTTCTTTTTCTATGCCTACCAAAAAACAGTAGATCCCTTAGATTCATCCCTAACTGTGCATACTGGTAGCGCATCACAAGCAACATCAGCGAAGCATTTTGATTTTGAACCTAAGAGAAACTTCTTTTTCTATGCCGACCAAAAGAAAGAAGATCCCTTAGGTTCATCCCGAACTGCACATACTGAGGATTTTGTCCCTAAGCGCAACCCTCTCTTTTTCTATAGTTATGGGAAAAAAGATGGTAGTGCATCACAAGCACTATCAACGAAGCATTTTGATTTTGACCCTAAGAGAAGCCTCTTTCTCTCTGCCTATTAAAAGAAAGAAGATCCCATAGGTTCATCTCAAACTCAATCTTCAAAGCATGCTACCTCGGAGAACAATATCAAAGAAATAGACACACAATCCCCTGTGACAAAGCATGACCACTCTAGCCCCCATATAGATCATTATCCAGTAGGCACCAAAGTTTTCTTCAATGAGAGGGATCTCAAGGTTGGAAACAAATTTGAGGTCTACCATCTTGATGTTAACATCTCTCGAGCCCCTTCCTTTTTACCACACCATGAAGTTGATTCCATTCCCTTTGCATCAACTTCACTTGTTGATATCTTCCAACACTTCTCTATCCCTCGAGAATCGCCTCGAGCTAAAGTTATAGAAGAAACCCTTCAAATGTGTGAGGTCCCCCCAAGCAATAGGAGAAAGCAAATTATGTGCTACAAGTCTCGAGTCCATGCATGAATTTGTACTATCCATATTTGGCCTTGAGGCTAACCTCCAAGTGTTGGCCACTACCATGCACAATAAAGGGGAGATGAATCCCCTTGTTCAAGCTTACATTGTGCAAGATATTCCGGTACAAATGACATTGCCATCTTTGGTAGTTTGTCATACTATTTCTTACCCATATGCTGTGTTTTATTGCCATAATGTGATTAAAGCCAAAGCCTTCAAGGCGAAACTTGAAGGTGAGGATGGAAACAAGGTTGATGCTGTAGCAATTTGTCACTTGGACACTTCAAGCTGGGACCCCAATCATGTTTCTTTCAAAGTGCTCGGCAGCAAGCCAGGTGTTGAACCTGTTTTCCATTTCCTACCAGAGGATAACCTAGTTTGGCTCACAAAGTCTCTCGAGGCAGACATGTGATCTTAACCTCAAACGATGTTGACCAGCTTGAATGCCACTATCTCAATGTATAATTGGGATTGTAATAAAGGCATTCATCAGTTAGTAATATGGTGATATTTCACCTATGATTCTCATGATTTGGTGTTAGTTTTTGTAGTGTGATTGTAGTAAATTTCAATGCTTATGTAAGACTCTGTTTGGAATGAAGCACTCCTTTAAAGGAAAAGAGTTTGATTTGTAGCCAATGTTCCAGTTTTTTTACATGTAACTTTTATGACAAACCAAAGGATTTAATTAATTTATTTCAGGAAAAAAGATAAAAGAGTGAAAGAAAAAATTGTAAAAGAGATCTTTGAGAGATTTTTAGTTATGAGATATAATTTTTAAAGATGGAAGACTCACATACCCTCTCTATCTCCCCTAAAATTTCCTTACAATAGAGAAAAAAATGTAAATGTATAGAAAATTGAGAGAAATACATCATCTAGTTCATTTAGATCCATCATTAGTTAGAAAAAGAGAGTCTCTTTCATTACCTTATCTCGACGTATCTCTCTCTTTTCCTTTAAAAAAGCTCTTTTAATTTTCTCTCTTCGTCGTTCTGTTAATTTTCTCTCTCGATCTCCCACCCTCTCTCTCCCTCTCATATATATTTTTTCTCAATCAACTATTATAAAATCTCTCTCTCTCTTCCCTTCTCAAAGATCTCTCTCTCTCTATCCTAAAATATCTCTCTCATCCTGAAAGATCGTATCATTGTTTCTCTCTACCTCACGCCTCATTCTCTCATGTGCATTTTATAAAGTCCATCTTTTTTAATGGTTACTTACCTTAAATTCTCTCTAAATATAGGGTCAAGGTCCCTTTTTATTCTTGCAACATGTGTCCACCCTTTTACTATATATATATATATATATATATATATATATATATATATATATATATATATATATATATATATATATATATATATATATATATATATATATATATATATATATATATATATATATATATATATATATATATATATATATATCATTTAATGAAAATATTGATAAAGTTATTTGCAACATAGCAATGTTTAATGGTATTTTTTAACACTTGTATCCCCATTGCGAATAAAGAGAAAAGAAATTTGCGACCTAGGTCCGCAGGTACCAAAGTACCGGTGGACTATGGAAGCCGTAGGATACTAAGCCCTGATCCAAAAGTGAAATTTTCAAATATCTCAACATGGCCCAAGAAGGTTCAATAATGTTGATAAAGGTCTCTTAAAAATACCTGCCAAGTTTCGTCGTAATCCGACGAGTTTAAGGCAATGTAAACGCATAAATAGTTTCGAGAAAATCAGCCTCTATCGCACTGAAATGGACCTTATAATTACATCCCTATCACCATAGCGTCAAAATACTATGGGACCACTCCTATTAGATCCAGAACATTTGAAACCTCTAGGGACCAAGTTTCGGCTTGATCAGACGTTCCTAGACCAAGTTATTACCGTGCACCCTCAATGAACCGGTTTCTATTAACGGAAACTGTGTTCATGGGTTTCGGGCTCAACTTTTAAAAGGCTGTATCTCTCTCATCTCAAGCCGAATCAAGCTCAAATTTCACGAGCGTGTAGCAATCTGATATGTGGAACGACCCGTGTCATGGCCCGAGTTGTGAGAAAAATATGAGAGAAGATCGCAATTCAAGGCAGCGTTGCAGGTTTTCCAGCAGAAACACACCTTGATCGAGTGGCCACATCATGACGTTTGCACTTCAGATCGACCCGAAATCAAACCCATTATGAGCACAAGGTTCGAGGTTTCATCAGAGCCGAACCTCGCATGTGATGGACGGTCAAATTTGACGTGCGACGAGTACGAAGTTGCTCCACTTTCCAGCCACCAAAAACCAAATTCCGGCCAAAAGATCAAAAATGGAAAATGGTCGTTTGGGCACTAAATCAAGCCATGTTCGTCGCCAAACGCTCACGACGACTTGCTCATCGGTATTCAACGAAGAAATCATCGAAAAACATCGAGAAATGAGCATAGTCTTTAAACAAGCCACTTTCCTCGTAATTTTTGTGCTTTGTGATGGTGGTCCAAAGACCCAATCCGTGGTGCGAAAGTGGTATCAAAACGATCGCCTTCTCGAGCCGATCAAGAAAAGAATCATCTTTTAGCCGAACGGAGACCGGAAAGACCCTAAACCAACCCAGGAAGATCATAAGAGTTCTTGGGCACAGTAGGGACTCAATTGACATTTCGTGGATTGTTGGTACAGGGGCGAAATCATCATTTTACCCTATTTTTTTATAATTTCTTTAATTCACTTAATTGTTAATTTTTAGTAATTAGGTCAACTTTTGATTGTACACCCATGTTTGGGCCCCACTTCTATATAAACAAGCATACACCTCATATAAAAGGACCCAAGTTTCATCAATAAAAAAATCTACTTTTTGCTTGAGATTTTGGACGTCTTAGAAGGAGAGAGAGGAGAGAGAAGACTTTTGGTGGTACCCCCAAGCATAAGGTAAACTTTCTCTCTCTTCTTTCCTTTTCTTTCTTCTCTCTTTCCTTCTCTCTCTTTCTTCTTTCCTTTTATTTCTTCTCTCTTTCCTTTTCTCTCTTTCTTCTTTCCTTTTCTTTCTTCTCTCTTTCATTTGCTCTCTTTCTTCTTTCTTTTCCTTTCTCTTCTCTTTCTTTTTCTCTCTGTTGCTTTCTCGTCTCATGTTCCTCTCAGTCTGCTGCGTGCAGCAATGCATACTGTCGAGCATGACGATCTCTTCTCTCCCTGATTGTTGCGCACGGCAGTGCAAATGCCGGGCATGTTTTTCTTCTCTCTCTCAATTTGTTATGCACGACAGTGCATACTGCCGAGCATGACGATCTCTTCTCTCCCTGTTCGTTGCACACGGCAATGCAAATGCCGGGCATGGTTTTCTTCTCTCTCAGTCTGTTGCGTACGGCAGTGCATACTTTTGAGCGTGACGTTCTCTTCCCTCTCTATTCGTTGCGCACAGTAGTACAAATGGCAAGCGTGACACTCTCTCTCTTGTCTGTTACGCACGGCAGTGTGTACTGCCAAGCGTGACGCCCTTTTCTTTCTCAGTATGTCAGTTCGTTGAGCGCAACAGTGCATACTGTCGAGCATGATGTTCACTTCTCTCTCTGTCCTTTGCGCGCAGTAGTGCATATTGCCGAGCGCGATGTTCACTTCTTCCTCTGTCTGTTGCGCGGGACAACGCATACTATCGAGCGTGATTTTCCCTTCTTTCTCTCTGACTGTTGCGCACGGCAATGAACACTGTCGAGCGAGATCTTTCTTCCTTCCCACTTTCCGCCCTGCACAGCAGCACACACTGCTGGACACAAATTCCTTTCTCTCTCATCTCCTTTTGCTCGTTTGACCAGAGGGCTGGTTGAGCTTTGCACTGTTGTGCTAGTCCTGATGTCAAGCAATTTAGCCGTTGTGCCGAACTAGTTACCGTGACCGTCTAGCTACCGCGCCAGACTAGTCACTGTGTCAGGACAATCGTTGTGTCAGTCTTGTCGTCTAGTAGTTTAGCCGTTGTGCCGGTCTAGTCACCGTACCCGTCTAACTGCCACACAAGATCAGCCATTGTGTCAGCTTAGTGGTGGTGTCCGTCTTGTCATCGAGTACTTTAGTCATTGTGCTGGTCCAGTTACCGTGCCCATCTAGCTGTCGTGCCAGACCAGTCTTCGTGCTAGTCTTGTCACTACGCCCGTCTAGCCGTTGGGTCAAACGGCTTCATTTGAAGGTTCAGCGAGAACCAAGCCGACCTTCATCATTTCTCTCATTCTTCTTCTCTCCACAAAAATCTCTCTTCTTTGCCTCTGAAGAGTTGGGTGAAATCCAAACCAATCTCCATCCCACTTCTCTCTGAAGGACTAGTTGAAAGATATACTAGCCTTCAAACCCTTCTTCCTTTTTCTCTATCATTTCCTCTATCTCACCCCTTTCTTTCCTTACTATAGGATCTTACCAAAAGCCCCTTGTCAAGGAGATGTTGTAAGGCTGTCGAATTGACATGAACTCTTTTATGCTATTTCTTTCACTTCTCCTCGAGTACACATGCACGTGTGTGTTCACCCTATGACAAGGTGGGGTCCTCAGACCCACTTGTATGCACTCTAATGTGTGTGTGTTTTACAGGTAAGAAGAAAACAGGTTAAGGGAGGCGATTTCGAGCCGGCCACAGGTCAGGGAGGCATTCTTCTTAATCTAAGAGGGAGCCCACGTGAGTTAGCCTGAGCTCGTCACGGACCTACGCGAGGTGAGTTCTGCTTTGCGACCCTAATTCCTCTGTCATTGGTTGGTATTTCTACCCTCGCCTTTTTCATACGGTTTTCGAGAGAGCGATCTCAAGTCTCGGGTCCATTTCAAACCCAGAACCACGCCACCAGGTCAACCCGACCTAGAGGGTGAGATCGAGGTACCTAACCAGCTTGGCGACTCCACTGGGGATACGCTACCCCATCATTGGGTCGTTCTTGTTTGGCCTTTCGTTTCTTGTGTTTTCCTGCTAATTAGCAAACACATTTCTAGGTTGTTTAAACCATTCATCCGAGTTGGGAATTTGATGATCCCCACACTCGTGAATGTTCCTCGAGAACAGGTTCCTCGAACCTCGTTCCCGACCTTCCTTCTGAGAAAGGACCAGGCGTCACGCTCCCAGGTGCGTACTTGGAATGGTGTGAGGAGGGACTTAAAAGTCCCTCATTCCCCATCTTCTAGCATTGGTGGACCTTCCACCAAAGCACCTTGCATGGGTGGCAAACTAGCCACCCCACACCACATACACCTTGCCACCAGCAAGTCACTTGTCGGTCATACTGCTCGAGGCAGTCAAAAGGCAATCCCTTCCCTTCCTGCACATAGCAGCCCAGCTGTCAATACTCCTGTGGTCACTGAAAGGCCACCCCCCATGTTCTAACACATCGGGCCCCTAGAACAAGAGGCTCGACACATGAAGGAGTAGGTCTTAAGGCCCCGCTCGAGCCACACTTCGGGGCAACCCTTAGGCTACCTCAAACCACTGTCCAGGTTCGAGTATTCTCGAACCAAGCCCTGTATACCTTATGCATATATATCGCACTACTAGGGGTAGTCCTTTGATAGCGCTTAGCCGAGTACAGGAGAGACGACTCCCTCGTCGTCCCTCTCAACACATGCTTGTTCATCCTGTGAGGGGTGATCACAAGGCCAATCCTTCAGAAACACATGCTCGTGGTACCTAGCCTCCTAAGGCTGAACACATTGCTCAAGCCTGGGTTAACCCTCAGGTCACCCGGAACCCTTCATCAAAGGGTGCGCACGCGTTGCCACCACAGCCTGCATCAAGCTCCCCACTAAGAGGTCACTGGTAGTTGTCCACTCCCCCATTCATCCTTTCTCCACCGATCAAAACGCCCAGGACTTGGAACTCCAAGACCTTTCCGAAGAGTACCCTCCTGCAGTACCCTCTCCCGACCGACCCGACCTTTGGAGCTCATAAGAGAGCACTTGGCAAGACTCCCATGTGAGATGAGGTCTTCCATCCCCCCTCTCTCCCCAAGTCAAGAGGGAAACTAGAACTAGCCCCTATCTCTGACCCACATCCCTTGCAGCACCTAATGAAGATGGCCTTGTCGTGTTCAATGACAGAAGACCATTCCCCATCTTAGTTCTGGAAGGAGGTACACCAGAGCCTGAGAGCCAAATATGACCGGGGCATACGAATAGCGCCAAAGGAAGAACCCAAGAAGCTCAGGGCAAACAAGCTTGCTGACCTCCTAGCAAAAAATCCCTTCCACCCCTTACAGACTGGAGAAGAACCTAAGGTAGAAGGATCAGGACCCTACATGGTCATCAGCGTCACAGGAGACAACTCAACTATGCAGACCCTGTAGTCCCAAGACCGTCGCGAATCGGTCTTCACCCGATTAGCGTACAAGGCTCGAGCTCAGTTGGGGCATGTCGAACCCCTACTGACCGACTTACTACAGCCAGCCCGGAAGGCACGCAAGACATTGACCACGCAAGAGACCGACCTCCCTGAGGAGAGGGTCCACGTGATGGTTATCGATGACCTAATGACGACCAGAAGGATCGAATGAACCAATTATCTCAGAGAGGATATATTAAAATTTTAAAGAGAGAAAGGACCTAAATTTTTTTTAGAGAGAAACTATCTCAAAAAATTTAGAGAGAGAGAAACTATATCAAATTTTATAGAGAGAAAGTGCATGAAAATTTTATAGAGAGAAAGTATCTAAAATTTTTAGAGAGAGAAACTATCTCAATGTTAAAGTTTTTAGAGAGAGAGCATATTAAAATTTAGAAAGTAACTATATCAAATTTTTAGTGAGAGTAATTGCAAATTTTTAAAGAGAAACTATATCAAATTTTACAAAGAGTACCTAGAAATTTTTAGAGAGAAATAATCTCAAATTTTTAGGGAGAGAAACTATCTCAAATCTTAAGTTTTTAGAGAGAGAAAGTATATAAAAATTTTAGAGATAAGGACTATATCAAATTTTAGAGAGAGAAACTGCCTAAACAATTTTAAGAGATAAATATCTCAAAGTTTTCAGAGAAAGAAACTATATCAAGTTTTAAGTTTTAGAGAGAGAAAGTATATTAAAATTTTAAAGAAAGAAACTACATCAAGTTTTAGAGAAAGAAACTAACTGGAAATTTTATCGAGAGAGAAACCATCTCAAAAAATTTTGAGAGAGAAACTATCTCAAATTATAACATTTATAGATAGAAAGTATTTTAAAATTTTAGAGAGAAACCTTATCAAATTTTGGAGAGAAAGTACATAAATTTTTTTAGAGAGATAAACCATCTCAAAATTTAGAAAGAGAAACTATCTCAAATTTTAAGTTTTAGAGAGAGAAATTATAAATCAAATTTAGAGAGAAAAAGTACATAAAAATTCTTAGAGAGAGAAAACATCTCAAATTTTTAGAGAGAGAGACTATATCAAATTTAAAGTTTGAGAGAGAGAGCATCTTGTAATTTTAGAGAGATAAACTATATCAAATTTTAGATAGAGTACCTACAAACTTTTAGAGATAGAAACTATCTCAAATGTTGTAGAGAGATAAACTATATTAAATATCTAAAGGTTTTAAAATTGGCCGGGCTAAGACCTAGTATATGGAATGCAAGTTCAGTAATAATATGAGTAAAGACGAGAAGCTAGGAAGTACAAAAATGATTGCACTTTCGATACCTTGGGTCGATAATCCAATGAAATTGAGAGATTGAGAAGGTTGGGCAAACAAAAAGCAATATGCCTATAAAATGAGTGTAGGGGAGATAAAGATATTGAGATGGATGAGTTGCAAGATAAGAGCCGATAGAATCCGAAATGAATCCATTCGAGAAAGTTTAGGTGTAGCATCAATAGATGATAAGATGAGATAGATGAGACTTAGATGGGCTGGCCATGTGTGGCATCAACCCAATCTAGCACCTGTTAGGAGGTGCGAGTTAGTTCAAGTAAAAGGATTGATAAAGGCAAGAGGTTAACTCAAAAGGATGTAGTTGGAAGTAGAGTCAACCAGGTTTGTCAATGACTTGAGTGACTTTGTCAGTAGAATCGATGATCTAGGTTAGAGAAGAGGGTGATTTTCATAGACTTCAAATTTTTAATATTTTTATTTTAAGATTTCATATATTTTTTTTTACTGGACATAATCATTTCATTTGCATCCAAATGTCCAATCTAGATGATGGATAAAGAAGAACGAACAATGAAAAACATTAGCAGCCAAGCTCCATATCCATCTTTGGATAAACCAGCTAAAACCCCAAGAATATGGAAAATAAAGAACTGCTCTGCCTCTTATAAGCACTAACAGTTTTCGCTTATAGTTTTTACCGTAAGCAGAATGTACACTGGGCCATCTATTTCGAAAGGTTACATTACAATCGTAGATAGAAAATAAAAAAGTGGGAAAGGGCACTAGTCCCAAACTGCACCAAAGATGAAAAAGTGGGCAATCAAGACATGATCCCGTGTATTAAAGCACTTGTTTCAGCTTAGGGTTTGATCCTTTATGGTTTAAATAGATTGGCGCTTCTTAAAAAAAAATTGGTCGAAGTCTTCACAATTTTGATGGCCTTACTCTTCCAAGCCCCAACCCTTAGTTTTCTAAGTAGTCTTCACAATTTTGATGACTTTAGACTTCAAAATCCAACCCAAAGAAGCAAGATGAGGTTTCCATGAGTCGGCCAACTCAATGTACATATGTGGCCCCATTCTAAAGTCCATTTTAAGGATAGATTTTTTAATTCCATTTTTAATAAAATTCATCATCTAGGGTAAGGTGATCATGAATATGAAAAAGCTTAAATTCTAATTTTTTTTTACAAATCCAAATCACTTGAAATTTTAGGAGTGTGTTTTTCAAAATAGGTGAATCTATAAAAAATATAAAAAAAAATATTTTACATGGAATGAATTGACTAAAAATACTTCTGAAAAGTTTGGGGCATTTTGGTCAATTTATTTTTTGTGAATTATTTTTTATATATTTTTATTAGGTGCACCTTGATGAGAATAACACACACCTAAAATTTCAAGTGATTTGGATTTGTTAAAAAAAAAAAAATTCAAATACTCTCAAACAAATGTGACCGTCAGATCGGCCCAAATTCGATCTGGGCCATTGGGCCTTTACTGTAGCGGTACGCACATGGGCGTACATGAACTTTTTTCATATATGTGTGTGTGTGTGTGTGTGTGTGTGTGTGTGTGTGTGTGTGGAAGATACTACAAAACTCCTATAGGCGAAAATGAACAGTGATTTTTCTTACCCTCATCACCATCCAAAGTTTATCGCAGAGTCATAGTTATCTAGTAGTATTCCATTTTTCATTTTTTTTTTTTTACTAATCAGAATGATATGAAATTTAGAGCGTATGTACATTTTAGTGATGTGAGCCTAATAAAAATATGAAAAAAATAATTTATAAAATATAAATTGATCAAAATACCTCCGAAAATTTATAGGGGTATTTTGATCAATTTATATTTTCAAATTATTTTTTAAATATTTTTATTAGATGCGCCTCACTAAGATGTACACATGCTCAAAATTTCAAATAATTTGGATTTGTAGAAAAAGAAATGAAAAATGAAACACTACCGGACAATTGTGACCGTGTAATGAAGTTTGGATGGTGATGAGGATAAGCGAAATCACTATTCATTTTTGCCTGTAGGCGTTGGGAAGCGTTTTCCTATATATATATATATATATATATGGCAAGCTTTCTATGCTTCCCCTATAGTATAAAACTTATATGCTTCCCCTTATCCAACCATCCATTTTGAATAGATGGTAGAGACGGCCTCAATCACAGTGTCACATTTCTGCACTATTTTATTTTTAATTTTTTCTATACAAATTATTTTGACACCAAATTTTGGGCATCCACTCCTTTCTTAAACTCGCACTTATAAAAAATATTATCAGTAAAATAAAATGAGCAAAATACCCTTAAAAGTTTCAAGGGGTATTTTGGTTATTGTATTTCATCAAAAAATTATTTTGAATATTTTTTGTAGGTGCGCCCCAATAAGAAGATGCAACGTACCAAATTTCATATTCATATACTATGTATAAAAAAATAAAAAATAAAATAATATGAGGCATCAAATCTAAAATCAAATGGCTTACTTGATAAAAAATGGACGGCTGGATGGTAGGGGAAGCATAGATCTTCCATGCTGTAGGGGAAATATAGAAACATTTCCCATATATATATATATATATATATATATATATATATATATATATATATATATATATATATATATATATATATATATATATATATATATATATATATATATATATATATATATTAAGATACTACAAAATGCTTACCGGCGAAAATGAACAGTGATTTTGCCTACCCTCATCACTTGCAAAGTTCATCTGGTAGTGTTTTATTTTTCATTTTTTTTCTACAAATCAGAATAACCTAAAATTTGGAGCGTGTGTTCATCAAAAATAGGAAAATCTATGAAAAATATCAAAAAAATATTTTACATGAAATAAGTTGACCAAAATACTCCCGAAAAGTTTCAAGAGTATTTTGGTCAATTTATTTTTTGCGAATTATTATTTTTATACTTTTATTAGGTGCGCCTCACTAAGATGTACACACACCTATAGGCGAAAATAAACAGTGATTTTGCCTACCTTCATCATCGTCCAAAGTTCATCATACGGTCACAATTATCCGGTAGTGTTTCATTTTTCATTTGTTTTCTACAAATCGGAATGACACACACACACACACACACACACACACACACACACACACACACACACACACACACACATATATATATATATATATATATATATATATATATATATATATTATAAAGGAAAAAGTTGGGGTTAGCCCACTAGCTCATATGAGTCCAACGGCCCAAATTTAATCTAGGCCGTTCTGACAGTCACGACCTTATTTTGTGTTTGAATTTTAATTATTTTTATATAAATTCAAATAACTTGAAATTTTAAACATCTATTCTTCTCATCAAGGTACACTTAATAAAAATATTTAAAAAATAATATGCAATAAATAAATTGATCAAAATACCCCTGAAATGTTTTAGGGCTATTTTGGTTAATTTATTTCTTGTAAATTATTTTTAATATTTTTATTAGATTATTCTATTTTTAAATGACACGCATCTAAAATTTCAAGTTATTTTGATATGTAGAAGAAAATTAAAATTCAAATACGAAATGAAGCCGTGACTGTCTGATCGGTGCAGATTCAATCTGGGCCATCATATGAGCTAGTGGGCTAATCTCAGTATTTTCCATATATATATATATATATATATATATATATATATATATAAAAGAGAAGCTTTACTCACTTATATGTCTAAATTAAAACCTAATGTTGAAATAATAGAACAAAATGATTATTATACAAGGCCCACTTATGATTTTTAAAATATCATAAGCATGATGAAACAAAAAGAAAAATCAAGAGGAACTTCCAAAAACACTACTATGGAAGAATTAAAGTATGAAGTAAATAATATTAAACAAGAAATAAAACAGCCTAAATTAAGAATTGAACAATTAGATACTCCTATTATAGAAAGAAATCAGCTGAATGTCCCACTTGTGGTTGAATTTGAAGACTTAAATATTCACTCAAATGAAAGTAATCTTATTACTGATAAAAATCTGGGGACATTAACTTATGTCAACCTGGTTGATAAAGTTATATCTAAAAAATGACACACTTATATTACAATCATAGTTAATAAAGAATTTAACTTTCATATTATCGCCTTAATAGACTCAGACGCAGATTTAAATTGTATCAATGAAGACCTTGTCCCTTCTAAATATTTTGATAAAACCACACAAATATTAAATATTGCTGATGGTAAAAGAATGATGATTAATTATAAACTTTCTGATGCAGTTGTTTACAATAATGGAGCTTGTTTTATATTATCATTCATAATGGTAAAAGAACTATCACAAGCAGTTATACTTGGAACACCCTTTTGAACCTCTTACATCCAATAAAACTATTGGATCACACAGGAATAGAATCTGAAATTGATGGTCATAAAGTAAAATTCGAATTTATTGATAAACCAAAAATAAAGGAAATTAATCAGATTCAAAATCAATTAAAAAATAAAGAGAAATTTCTATTCTCCTTAAAGGAAGAAATAAATTATAAAACAAATGATAAAATATTAAAATCCCAGAGTATCCATAATGAAATAAAAATATTTCAAAAAAAGCTAAAAAAAGAAGTTTGTGCTGAAATCTCTAATGCCTTTTGGAACAGAAAGTAGCATATGGTAGAATTGCCTTATGAACCAAGTTTTAATGAAAGACTAATTCCAACAAAGTCTAGACCTATTCAAATGACTAATAGATTATTGGAGATTTGTAAAAAAGAGATGCAAGATTTATTAAACAAGAAATTTATAAGAAAATCATACTCCCCGTGGAGTTGTCCAGCCTTCTATGTAGAAAAGGCGGCTGAAATCAAAAGAGGAGTTCTTAGATTAGTAATCAATTATAAACCATTAAATAAAGCTTTAAGATGAATTCATTATCCAATCCCTAACAAAAGGGATTTACTCAATAGATTGTTTAAGGCAACTGTTTTATCAAAATTTGATATGAGATCAGGTTATTGGCAGATACAAATAGCTGAAAAGGATAAATACAAAATTGCATTTACTGTACCCTTTAGGCGTTATGAATGGAATGTCATGCCATTTGAACTTAAGAATGCCTCATCTAAATTTTAGAACATTATGAATGAAATATTTAATCCATTTACTACTTTTACAATTTTTTATATTGATGATGTACTTATATTCTCTGAATCAATAAAGCAACATTGGAAACAGTTCCATATTTTTCATAAAATAATTGTGCAAGCAGGATTGGCAGTTTCAGCCAGAAAGATTAAACTTTTTCATCCTAATATTAGATTTTTGGGACACAATATTTCCCAAGGAACTACAACTCCTATTGATATAGTTCTGCAATTTGCTGACAAATTCCCTGATGAAATTAAAGAGAAAAATCAGTTACAAATATTTTTGGGATCCCTAAATTATATTGCGTATTATTATAAAAATCTGGCGGCTGATTGTAAACCTCTTTTCCAAAGACTTATAAAGAATTCTCCAGATTGGGGGGAACAACATACCCTCGCAGTTAGACAGATTAAAGCAAAAGCCAAACAATTACCCTGCTTAGTAATTGTCCATCCAAAAGCTTTCAAAATCATTGAAACCGATGCTTCAGAACTAGGTTATGGTGGAATCCTAAAACAAAGGTTTAAACCCATTGAAAAAGAAAAATTGGTAAGGTACACTTTAGGAGGTTGAAACCCAACAAAACAAAATTATTCAACTATAAAAAAAGAAATACTTTCAATAGTAAAATGTGTCACAAAATTTGAAAGTGATATTTTAAATCAAGAATTCTTGATAAGGGTAGACTGTAAGGCTGCCAAAGATATTATAGAAAAAGATGTTAAAAATACAACATCCAAGCAGATTTTTGCCAGATGGCAAGCCATTCTTTCTCACTTTGATTTTACTATAGAATGTATAAAATGGGAGTCAAACTCCCTACCTGACTTTTTGACTCGTGAGTTTTTACAGGGATACTCGAAGAAAGATGCAACCCAATGCCTCCAATAGACCTTCTCCTAAAAATAAGGAGGTAAATGAAAAAACTAAAAGTTCTAAAAATAGAACACCCTATATTGAAAAGGAATTATTACCAATAATAGTTATTGAAAAAGAATATGCTCTAAAAGAGCCAAATCAAGTGGCAGAAGCTTATCTTATAGATAACATGCACCCTGAAACAAGGTACAAAACTCGAGAATATTATGGAAAAATATTGACTGAAACAGAGTCAATAAGAATCTTCCATTATAATCGTAATAGTCAAATTATTGGATATTCAAAATTTCAGATCTGAAATATCATTACATTCGAACAATAGGGTCCTGATCCCCTGAGGCATAAATACTTATCAGGAGCCTTAAAAGTTAAGGCTTATAATTATTATGACTACATAAAAGCATGGGATGTAGTCTTATTATTCCAAAATTCTATGAGGACACATAGTTGGTTTTTACAATTTAGATTGAGCACTAAAATAAGTGTGTTCACTCCATGGTTTAAAATGTGGATATTGATGTGGGGACCTACTCCATATATCTACCCAAAACACCTGATAGAATCATATGAGCTCTTCCAGGCCTCTAATAGAGGAATAAATGAGATGGACTTATGCATGCATTTTACAACAATTTATGAAATCCCTTGGATCCTAAAATGGGAATATTTCATAACCCCTAATAATAATGAATGGAACTATCTTCCTTATTTGGAAATAATGATTATGATAAAATGATTATGATAAAATGGTGGGATTCTTTCAATGATAATTATCTCCAACCACAAAATATAACAATAGAAAAGCTTAAACAAGCTAATAGAGAACTCCCACATCCTAATAAAATTGAAGACTACTTCAAGCTGTTAAAAGTGCATAATCCAGAATTATCCAATAAAGAAATCAAAAGACAAATATTATTAGCCCTAAACGATGAAGAGCTAGACGATATGTCCATATCCTCCTCAAAAGACAATGAGTAAGACCATGTTAAAGACCATGCTGAAGACAATGGAGATGACTCATGTGGGGTACTCACTCCTATCAGAAGAAATCCATAATGGGCTAACCCGACTCCAAAATACTCTAGGACACGAAGGCCCAATAAAATGACATAAGTATGATCGTTCTCTCCACCGACATGGGCAAAACTGTAGCAAAACTATAACAGACAAGACAAGTTATTGTAGTGTCGGCAAGACATGACAAAACCACAATAGCAAGGACAATAATTGAAGGCACTGTAGCGTCGGCCAGGTTACTATAGCAAGGACAATAATCAAAGGTTGATGGGTCACATCAGCTTTTCGGACCCCAAAGTAAAATTTGAAGTCCGATGTTTTGTCTATAAATAAAAAGCGGAAAGCCTCATTCAAGGCATCGAAAAGTTTTACGGAGTCTTTGGTTTTAGGATCTAATTTCTAGTTTCTGAGTTGAGCCTTGTTTCCAAAGAGAGTCATGCATTGTACATGTGTAATTGCTTCTTAAAGGAAGTTCCAAACTACATTTCGGAACAACTGAAGCTATTTACTAGTTTTTGCATCTGCGAAATGTAAGTGTTTGGTTATGCAAGTAAAGTTTGTGGTTTGTATTAGAACTATGAGAGTCTCTTATGTGATATGGTTTGTTATTAATTTATCTATCTCATTACTATTTTGCTGCATGCTTATTGTCATATTATTTTATTGGGATTGAGTTTTATTTAGAAATAAAACTCCAATTTGATCATATGGTATCAAAGCCAAAAGCTCTATTTCTAAATAAAACAGAGATATGGTAACAGAGAAAAATTACAAATGATAAAAGAAAAAAATGGTTATATATATATATATATATATATATATATATATATATATATATATATATATATATATATATATCTAACTATTTCAGTCATGGAAACTCAAGATAGCTTCCAACTTTTATTGTCAAGGATGATTGAGAAGCATAAGAGGAAGGATTTTAACTATTTGCATATTGACCTTGTCCAGATAGTTGTAAAGCCTTTGACTAGAACACTATTAAATAATTATGTTTTGCTTTGCTTGAGGGATAATCGGCATAGGAGATTCACTGATTCCTTATTAGGAATCGTTGAATCAAGTCTTTGCAATGGCCCTATCTATTTCAATTGTTTTCCAAATTTTTTGTGGCTTTATCTTATCCTAATTTATTAAAGGTTTTAACTTTAAATCTAAAAACTCAAAGTTTTGATATGGATCCTGGATCCCAAAACTTAGCATTTGTTTATAGGATCTGTTATAAAGTCATGAACACTCTACACCCAAATGCTAGGTAGATGGATATGAAGGGACAAACCATTTTTTTTCAAACAAATATGGATAAATCTAATCTTATTATACCAAAAGAGGTATCATGGATGCAAGTAAAATTACCTGAGAACTGGTCTCTTCAGTCAGAGAACCTGCTTAAGATTCTTGAAAATAGGGAACCTGAGCAGATAATTGAATACCCAGATGGAGAAATTGAAATATAGTTTTCATCATCTAGAAAATTTTCATCAAAGGCTCTAATACCATTGATAGCGGAAACTGAGTTTTATAAACAAATTTCTAACAACTAATAAAACAAACGCAGATAAGCAATATTTGAGACTGAATAATAATAAACAAACAGAACTTTTACAAGGAATAAACAAACTTACATGATAGATGCTTGACATAGATTCTAATGAGCAGATACTCCACTAGATATACAGCATAAGATGGAAACATATCACTCGAAAACACTCTTTGAATATACTCAGAGTACTTACAAAACACTTATGGCACACTGATACATTCAAAGCACACTTATAGCACATTGATACCCTTAAAGCACACTTACAATACACTGATACACTCAAATCACACTTACAATACTCTTATGAAATACACTCAAATCACACTTACAATACTCTTATGAAGCACTCAGACTCTTCTCTTTTTCGGATGCTCTAATTGAGTAAGGCTTTCTCCCTTTTATAGACAGGAGGCACTTGGACTTGAATGCGTTTCAAATCCGCTCAATAATGCATCAACACCTTTAAGTAATGTATCGATACCTTTTGGAATAAAAAAGTGCCACATAGGTTCTTGTTACAGCAAGAGATTGTCGGTGGCTACAGTAAAAGAAACCAACTTTGTTTTATTGTGGGTGTTTTAGGGACACGTGTCCTGGTTAGGATTTGGAATCATACGGTCCCTTTGAAATTTTGATATGATTTACTTGGATAGAGGGGGAAAAACCCCTGCGCAGTCATCACCATTCGGAGGACTATAATCCTCATCTTCTTCTTTCGTTGATGTGGACATATTATCATCATCTTCTTCTAGAGCTAGTAGTAACTTTTTTTAAGCTCTATTTTTTATAATTTTGGATTTTGTTGCTGCATGATTGCAACATATTCTATTATATTCATATTAGAATTTTGCGAGAAGGAGAGTATTAATTTTATATACATTTTTTCTGGATCTAGGGATTCAT
This sequence comes from Amborella trichopoda, assembly GCF_054954075.1. Classification (NCBI taxonomy): domain Eukaryota; kingdom Viridiplantae; phylum Streptophyta; class Magnoliopsida; order Amborellales; family Amborellaceae; genus Amborella; species Amborella trichopoda. The sequence goes on from NC_142342.1 coordinate 29,159,343, forward strand.
TTTTATAACTATCCCACAATTTTACCGATATTTTTCGGTATAGTTCTATGGTATAGTTCCATATGTCTCATTTGTCCTCCGAGATCTGGTATGTCCATTTAAGGATCCAAGGGACCTAATATAAAGCCATAAAATATATATGGTAATTTCTTTTTAGACAATGTTTATTATAGTCAGAGAAGTTTCTCTATGATATTTATAACTTTGAAGGAAGTATTTGGTCGCAAGATCCTCAAAAGAGGAACCAACTTTTAAACCAGTTAGAGAATCCTTCAAAGTAAATTATCTTTAACTGTACATACCAACTATGTGAATTCTTGGTATTTTGATAGGCAAATGTCTCATCCCATGCTTTTATATATTCGAAATAGTGATAGGATCTACTTTTAAATCCTTTAGTATTTAGCATCCTGGGTTTAAAGGATCTAGTCCCCAATCTCTACAAGAGATAATTTCATGAATTTGGAATTTTGAGTATGCAATCTGTGAGTCATTGTTTCTATAATGGTAAACAATAGTTATCGATCATGTTTCTATAAGGATGGTTTCGTACCTGTCTCTGCATCTTTCTCCCAAATTAGGATGCATACGATTTCGTAAATATATTGCTGCTATTTAGTGGGATTTTTTGCTTTATGATCATTTTCAATGACTATGAAGGGTATATAAGATCTTTCAAGAAAATGAGTTATATTAGCACTTGGACCAAGGCTATTAGTCCTTAAAGGGGATTGTTGTGGAGATATATCAATCGCTTGAACTTGCTTTCTTATCAAAGCTCTTGGGGATATTGGTGATGTTGCCAATCCTTTATTTGGGCTGAAAATTATCTCTTTTGATTGATTTTGCTTCCTCCTGCCTTCCCTGCAAAAATTCTTGAGTCAAAAAGTCAGGAAGATAGTTAGTTTTACCATTAATATGTGCAATAGTGAATTTGAAAGTTGAGAGAATGCCTTGCCATCTAACGAAGATATGTTTTGAGACGATATTTTTGACATCTTTTTCAAGGATATCCTTGGCTGCCTTACAGTCAGTGTGGATAAGGAAACTTTGATTCAATAGGTCACTTTGGAAATTAGTTACACAATGAACAATAGCAAGGATTTCTTTTTTAACAGTATAATAGTTTTGTTGAGCCGAGTTCCATGTTTTTGAAGTAAACCGGACTAGTTATTCTTGGTTATGGAGTTTTTTGCTTAAGTATGCATAACGTTCCATTCGTAATGCTCGAATGGGACATTAAAAGTTGTTTTGTATCTATCTTTTTTTATTATTTGGATTTGCCAATATCTAGATTTTAGATCAAATTTTGAAAAAACACAGGCATTTACCAATCTATCTAAGAGATCTCTTTTATTTGACATTGAGTACCAAATCCATCTTAATGTGTTATTTAATGGCTTATAATTTTTAACCAATCAATGGGCTTCTCTTTCTATTTCAGAAGCCTTTTCAACATAAAAATCTGAGCAACTCCAAGGTGACGAACTTTTTCTATTATGTTTTTTATCAAGCAATTCTTGTATTTCTTTTTTATAAATTTCTAAGAGCCTACTATTCATTTGAATAGGCATTGCTTTGGTTGGGATTTTCCGTTCATTAAAATCTAGTTCATAGGGGAGTTCAACTATATGTTGCTTTCTATTCCAGAAAGCAAACTATTCTAAAAGTACTAATTTTATGTTGTAATTATGGATATAACAATTTTTCCTCAATGGTCTTGTATTTAATTTCTTCTTTTAGATAATAGAGGAATTTCTCCTTCGTAGAGATTTTATTTTTAATATTATTTATTTCATGAACACGGGGCTTATCTATAAAGGTAAATTTTACCTCATGTCCTTCAATGTTAGCCTCAATTCCTGTATCATCAATTTTGATTAGGCAAAGCGTATTTAGGAAAGGAGTTCCAAGAATAACTGGTTGACTCAAACCTTTAACCATGATAAAAGGATATGTAAAACATGTTCCATTGTTGCAAACTGCAGCATCAGATAATTTGTAATTTATTAACATTTTACTACCATCAGCAGTATTTAAAATTTGAGTAGTCTTGCTAAAATATTTTGTGGGTACTAAGCCCTTGTTTATGCAATGTAAATCAGCTCCAGAGTCAATTAGGGTAGTGGTTTGAAAACTATATTCTTTATGTACTACTATTTTAATAATAGTATGACTTTATCTATAAGGTTGATGTAATTAAAATTTTGAAGCTTGGTCCGTTCTAGGACAAAGCATTCATTTGAAGTTTCATGCTTCTCATTTCCTAGCTTTTTTGGGAGTGTATCTTCAACTTCAAGTGGTAGCATATTATGGTAGTATTTATTTACTAAATTGTTGAATTCAATTTCAGTATTCTCAATGGGAATTTCTTCCTTTTTTATTAAAAGTAATAGTAGATTTGAACTCTAGTTTTAGAGTTATTAATTTGTTTCGTACTTCATTTATTTCATATTTTAACTCAATGATTGAAGGTTCTCTCATAGTTTGAGTGTTATTTTGAACTCTTTTAAGGAAATCCTTTAAACTGTATCTTCTCTTGTTGGTACGAGAGAAGTCTTGGGGGTAGTAGGTCTAGAAAGATCTTTTGCTATATTGATATATTGAATCAAGGCTTCTCTTTTAGCCTCGAGGTCATCAATTTTATCTATTAAGTCTATGATTAAGCTTTTTTCTTTTGTAAGAGTATTGATATTTAGACCGTTCATGTCAATGATAACCTTGTAAAAGTTACATTCACAGGCATTTTCAAGGTTATTCCCACTATCTGAATCGGAGTTTGAGCGTGTGAAGATCAAGTCTTCATCATTAATTTCTCCAATTAAAACTTCATCATCAGTATTGGAAGAACTATCATAATTGTCTTCATTTATTAATAGAATGTCAAACAATTGGTTTTTGATGTTTTCATCGATTTCTAGTGCATTGATTTTTCTTTTGACTCTGCATTTATTCTTATAATGATCTATTTTACAACAGTTATAGCAGACATGTACTTTCCTTTTCCCCTTTTGCTTAAAAGAGTGATCTTGTAAAAATTTATTTGGAAATTTTTGTTTTCTTTTTTGTAAATGTTTAGCCCTCGACTTTTGTAAATTCTTATATTTTTCTTTGTGAGAAGTTCTGAAAGAGGGTAAGGTATTATATCCAAACTACTCACAAAATCTCCTAATTCCTTTTTCCCTGTCATTCTTTCTTTCTCTAGTTATCGCCGGAGTTTTAAGTATGTGCATAAAGCGAGACCTTCAGTACAGATTTCTGCTAATAATTCTCCTAGGGTATATTAAGAATATGGAATAATTCCACCATGCTTATTTTTAAGTCGAGTCTTAATCTTTTCAGCAAAAAGATGAGGAATGTCGACTATAAATTTCTTTTTCTAGTGATCGGTCTTACTATCCTCTCTAGATAATAATCTTGAGTAGAGCACATCCTTATACTATTTAAAGTGAGAGAGTGTAGGGCAGCATAAATTTGAAAGCAGATCCTTAGATCTAGCGGTTAAAAGGGCCGTACTTCCAACAAAATGAAGGGTAATAGTGTAGATCAGTGTATTAACTGCATCACTTTCATCGACTACAGTTTCTAGGACTTGTCCAGGTGCAACTTCATTTTTAATAAGCCATTGTTTAGTAGCATTCAGAATCTGATCCTTGGCAGATTCATCCATATGAAAATCCCACCATCCTGGAAGTCATCCTGTAAAGCCACATATAATAGCCTTGGCAATTTCATGATCTTTCTTTTCACTATGCTTACAAGCAATGGCATACATAGTCATGTTTTTCATTAAGTCAAGTATTTGATTTTCAGACATACCGTCCATGTTCCAATTAACAATAGACCTATCAGAATATGAAACGGAACTGGAAATAAAGTCTTCTTCTATTTGAAGGTCTACAAGAGTAGATCGAAAATAATACATTCTAGTTTGGGAGATAGGTCTTGTTTTTCTCTCATAATCTATTCTATTAATATCTAAGCTTTCTACCTTAAAAGCATTCTCTATTTGAGAAATCTCTTGGTCTGTATAACCTTGATCTTTCTACAAAACATGTAATTCACCAATAGGAAATTTTCTATTATCCTTATCATTAATGCCTAATTTTAAAAGCCTTTTAACTAGCTTGTTAACCAACTCCTTATTGTCTTCTTTTTTCTTTATTCCCTGCAGGCTAAACTTTCCGGTTTCTATACTTTTTGGGGTTTGAATAAAACTGCTTCTTTCCAGTTTTCATCTTTCCTTTTTTTGTTATGCATATTTTAAATTATTAAGGGCATTTTCGATTCTGGTGGTTTGTTTTCCTATAGTTTGTAGTAAGAGATTGGTGTAATCAGTTTGTTCTATGATATGTGGTATTCCTTCTAGTTTGGCCATGTGATTGTTAGATTCTTTGGGCCCTATTTTAAAGGGTGAAACTTTAGTTTCAAGTTTCTCTCCTCTAAGTTGTAAACTTGTTTCTAGAGGATGGATTGACTCAACAGTTTCACCTTTAAAAGTATGAAATGTCTGAAAAGACTTTTCAGCCATGTTTATATCAAATTTTGGGAGCTTAATTCCTTTTATTTTAAGGATATATTTAAGTTATTTAAAGAACTTCACATTTCTCTTATATTTTGTCATAAATTTAGTGAATTCTATATGGAAGGCATCCCTTAATTCTTCTTTAAATTCATCGAAAAACCAATCCTTTATCTGTCTATTTTCTTCTCACAGTAAATCTTTTTTAATCCATTCTTTATCAATGGCAAACTCTTATTGACTCTGGATTGTAAGAAGATCAAAGTCAAGATCGGATGGAGTCGGTTCTTCTAGCTCAGTTTGGGAAGAACTATGAGTGTTAACCTTATACACAGGATGCTGAACTTGATTTAAAGCCTTTTGTAGCCTTTCTACAATTATTCTTTCATTATGAGCTCTCTCATAGTCAGATTGGGGAACATAAGACATCGAGGTTCTAGGCGGAATCCTATGCAGTGGATTAGAAATGTTAAGCTTAGTTTTTCTAGATGATGGAAACTGTATTTTAATTTCTCCATCCAGGTATTCAATTATCTGCTCAGGTTCCCTATTTTCAAGAATCTTGGGCTGGTTATCAGACAAAGAGACCAGTTCTCAAGTAATTTTACTTGCGTCCATGATACCGCCTTTGGTATAACACGATTAGATTTATCTATAGTTGTTTGAAAAAAAATGGTTTGTCCCTTCGTATCCATCAGCCTAGCATTTGGGCATACAGTGTTCATGACTTTATAACATATCCTATAAACAAATGCTAAGTTTTGGGATCCAGGATTCATATCAAAACTTTGAGTTTTTAGATTTAAAGTTAAATCTACTACTAAATTAGGATCAGATAGAGCTGCAAAAAAATTGGGAAATAATTGAAATAGATAGGGCCATTGCAAAGACATGATTCAACAATTCCTAATAAGGAATCAGTGAATCTCCTATGCCGATTATCCCTCAAGCAAAGCAAAACAGAATTATTTAATCATGTTTTAGTCAAAGGCTTTACAACTATCTGGACAATTGTCATACGAGGTTATCCCCATTATAAAACTTTGATCTACAAAACCTTGGCTCTGTATAAAACTCTACACAACTATCTTTACAATATATATATATATATATATATGGGCAAGCTAAACTTATATACTCCCCTTTATCCAACTGTCCATTTTGAATTGAGGGCTAAGATTGCCCCAAGTCTCGTCTTTACACTCTTTTATTTTTTATTTTTTTTCTATAAACTATTTTGACACCAAATTTTGGAGGTCAATTCTTCTATTAAACTCGCACTAGAAAGAATTATAAAATAAATATTTTCAACAAAATAAAATGATCAAAATACCCTTAAAAATTTCAAAGGGTATTTTGATCATTATAGTCTATCGAAAAACTATTTTTTGTAAGTGCACCCTAATGAGAAGATGACACGTACCAAATTTCATATTCATACAATTTGTATAAAAAAATTAAAAATAAAATACTTTGAGACGTCGGATCTAAGATCAAACGGTGAGTGCCTCTCTTGATCAAAATTGGATGGCTGGATGGTAGGGGAGGATAGAACTTCTATGATGTAGGGGAAGTATATATATATATATATATATATATATATATGAAAACTCTTCCCAACTCCTATAGGTGAAAATGAAGAGTGATATATATGAAAACTCTTATCAACGCCTATAGGTGAAAATGAAGAGTGATATATATGAAAACTCTTCTCAACGCCTATAGGTGAAAATGAAGAGTGATTTCGCTTACCCTCATCGCTATCCAAACTTCATCGCAAGTCACAGTTGTTCACTAGTATTTCATGTTTCATTTTTTTCTCTACAAACCCAAATTACTTTAAATTTAGAGCGTGTGTATATCTTAGTGAGACGTACCTAATAAAAATATGAAAAAAAATATTTCACAAAATATAAATTGACCAAAATTTTACACGGGTATTTTGATCAATTTATATTTTGTGAAATATTTTTTTCATATTTTTATTAGGTACGTCTCACTAAGATGTACACACATTCCAAACTTCAAATCATTTCGAATAGAAAAAAAGAAAAAGAAAATTAAAACACTACCCGACAATTGTTACCGTACGATGAAATTTAGATGGTGATAAAGGTAGGCAAATTCACTGTTCATTGTCTCCTATAGGCATTTTATAGTATATATATATATATAGCTGGGGTTAGCCCACTAACTCATATGAACATATGAGCTTAATGGCTCAGATTGAATCTAGGTCGATCTGACGATCACGGATATACGGTAGGGTTTAAATTTTATTTTGTTTTCTACAAATCTAAATCACTTGAAATTTTAGGTGTGTATTCATAAAAAATAGGTGAATCTTTGAAAAATATCAAAAAAATATTTTACATGAAATAATTTGATCAAAATACCCCAAAAAAAATTTAAGCGGTATTTTGGTCATTTTGTTTTTCACGGATAATATTTTTATATTTTTATTAGGTGTGCATTGATGAGAAAAACACACGTCTAAAATTTCAAGTGAGTTTGATTTATAGAAGAAAAAAAATTAAAATTAAAATATAAAATGAGGTCATGACCGTCAGATCGGTCGAGATTTAATCTGGGCCATTGGGCTCATATCTTCCTATGAGCTAGTGGGCTAATCCCTTCATGCTGAGCGTGATTCAGCAGTCGAGGAGCGGGAGTCCATAGCAGAGGATTTCGAGCATCTGCGCCAAAATTTTGATAGGATGGTGGCGGAGCGCGACTCCATGAGGGATGAGCTGGAGAGAGTATGATCAGTACCATCAGTACCATCCTCCTCTTTTGTTGCTCCTACTCTTCCTGGACCATCGCCCGACCGCATTAGAGATTTAGAGAGACGCATAGACTGCTACCGATTGGAGAGGGTATTCTTTGTTGTTATATCTCTCTTATATATATATATATATATATATATATATATAGGGTTTGTCTAGAGTTAACAACCCCTCAAAATATAAAAGTTCAAGTTATAAGGGATTGTGATGGTTGTATTTATTAAAACAATCATTACTTTTTTATTAAAAAATTATTTAAATAAGTAATTTTACCAATAAGTAAGGGTAAATTTGAATTTTTCACAAAAATACAATGATATTTTTGGAAGTTCGTGTACTGGAAATTTATTTGTAGAGTGCCATTGTCCTTCAGTTAAAATTCAACGTTACTTCTTATGGAGATGACAAAAGTATCATTTGTCTTGTAGTAATATTTACAAAATTACCCCACAAAAGTGCCTTTTTTTAAAAAAAATAAACTACAAAATTAATAAATCCACTTTTCACAACTCTCTCTATCTTGAACCTTTGTAATTTGAAGGGCTGTGAAGTTTAGATTCACCCATATATATATATATATATATATATATATATATATGAAAAAGTCTTCCCAACGTTTATAGGTGAAAATGAATAGTGATTTCACCTACATTCATCACCGTCTAAATTTCTTCTTGCGGTCGTGATTGTCTAGTAGTGTTTTATTTTTCATTTTTTTCTACAAATTGAAATGACCTGAAATTTGGAAGGTATGTACATCTTATTGAGGCGCTTCTAATAAAAATATAAAAAAAATTATCCATGAAAAAACAATTGACCAAAATACCATCGAAACTTTTCGAGGGTATTTTGATCAATTTTTTTCATGTAAAATATTTTTTTTATATTTTTTGAAGATTTCCCTATTTTTGATGAACACATGCTTCAAATATCAGATCATTCCGATTTGTAGAAAAAAATAAAAAATAAAACACTATCAGACAATCGTGATCGCACAATGAATTTTGGACGGTGATGGGGGTAGGCAGCATGTATTATTGACCTCAACAACTTATGAAATAACTTTATCTCTCTCTATCTAAAACTCCATCTCTCTCTCTCTCAAAACTTCATCTCTCTCCCTAAACCTTAAACTTCATCTCTCTCTAAAACCCAAACTCCATCTCTCTCTCACATAAGAAAGTGTGCTCGTGTTCGAGCTCAAACTAAACCCCTTGGCTAGTAAACTCACCAAGAAACGAAAAGAGAGAGATGGAGTTTTAGAGAGAGAGAAAGATGGAGTTTGAATAGAGTGTCATTTTAGTGTTTGTTTGGGTCAAAACTTTATGGTCAAAGGGGTCCATAGGGTTGTAAGATATAAAAGAGAGAGACTTTTTGCTTGCAAGTAATATTTTTAATTCTTGGATCTTATGAATCTGACAAGGATCGACTAGGGCTTACTAATAACAACATGAATTAAAAGATAAAGCCAAAATATTTCATGTTCCTGAAGGAGTATATTGTTCATTTACTTCCTCAGGTGAAGCACAAGGAGAAATTTTTAGGATCAAATTCAGTGCATGTAACATCTTTAATCCATATTGCTATTGTCAATAAAAAACAAAATCTAAATTGTATTCTTCATGGGCCTAAAAAAGAAGCCTCAATGTTAAATAGAAGAGGGTGATATCTAAGTATAAGAAAACAGATTATTAAAAAATTTTCTTTTAAATATAATGATCTAGTGATTTTTACATGGTTCTCAAAGTTTGGATAAAAAAAATTGTTCAAGTGAATCTTCTGTTTGAAGGACGAAGTTTACAGTATGCTCCCTCAGGAGCAGAGTATATGCAATTAGAGAAAAATAAAACACTTGGCAAGTAGGAGCAATTTGAGGCATCAAGGCATTTTAAGTTGGATCAACCATTTTTAAAATAGGGAAATATCATTCAAAAGATTGAAACCCCTCACAAAATCATTAAAAATGTCAAATGACCTTAATTTATATTAACATGATTACATTTTCCTTTCACTTAGGTACCTCTAAAAAGAAAATCTTAAAAAAGTTCCATAATGTCTTTAATCAAATGAGAAAGCTTAAACAATCATGAACATTTCAATAATTTAATTCTCAAGAGGCCTAGTCGTACTTGTTCAAGGTTCCCAATAAAGAACACAATGTTAAGAGTTAGTTATGAGGAATATTTATGGGTATTTTTGTCATTTAGTACATAAATCTTTTGTATTTGTCAAATGGGCAAGCTTTTTATGCTTCCCTTACCGCATAGAAGTTCTATCCTCTCCCTTATCCAACAGTCCATTCTCAATGGAGGGATAAGATTGCCCCAATCACAATGTCACATCTCTACACTATTTTATTTTTAATTTTTTTTCCTATAAACTATTTTGACACCAAATTTTCGATGTCCATTCACCTATTAAACTTGCACTAGCGAAAAATATAAAAATAATAGTTTCAATAAATTAAAATGATAAAAATACCCCTAAAAGCTTTAAAGGGTATTTTGATCATTATATTTTATCGAAAAATTATTTTTAATACTATTTATAGGTGCGCCCCAATGAGAAGATGACATGTACCAAATTTAATATTCATACAATTTGTATAAAAAACTAAAAATAAAATACTTTGAGACGTCGGATCTTAGATCAAACTGTGAGTAGCTCTCTTGATCAAAATTGGATGGCTGGATGGTAGGGGGAGGAGAGAACTTCTACGTTGTAGGGGGAACATATAAACCTTTCCCTTGTCAAATAATATAAATACCCCTAATTGTTCATCATTAAGAACCTTGAACAATATATTCCATATTTGCACCTCTGAACAAGCAACATTATTTTTGTTATTTAGTTTGTGCCTCTTGTTAAAACTACTTGAATGCTTCTAATTGTTCGGACTCCATGTAAAGGACAATTTGGAAAATTATAAATTTCTTTTGATAAAGTAGTTGACTAAAATAGAAAAAAAAAAACCCCTTAAATATTAATTATGATTATTTCCTGCCATTATAAGGGATTTCAACAATTAGATGATAGGCACACTACTCTATAAAAGGTGTGGTTAGATAAAGTTGCAACACTAGATAATCAAAATAAGGTGTACCTATAAATTTTATCATAAAATATAATTTTAGTGTAAATATTTAGGATGCTTTGAAAATCTATTTTTATCCCTAATTAGAAAGTTTTAAACTCCACAAATAGTTGAAATCAAGTAGATTATAAACACATGAAAATTTTAAAAATAGTTGGTTCAAATAATGTATTGTAAAATATATTATTTTTGGAACTCGAAATCTTTTTTTCTTTTTCTTTTTTTTCGTTTTAATAAATATCGATAGAAATGATAGGTTTTCAACATCAAAACAAAGTTTCTGGTTAATTATTCGGGTGCACCTTAATTCTACAAGGTTAAGGTTGCACCTTAATTCTATAAGGTTGCGATTCTTCTGAAACCGTGGAAAAATAACACCGCACCATTGTATAAAAATAGCACCTGCTCCTCAAGGAGCATATTGTATATAAACTCCTTCAGACAAAACAGTTACTTGAGAGGATTTTTTTATTTTACAATTTTGGTATTCACCTCATAATCAATAGATAATCATATTCAAAGAAACAAAAAGTGAATTTTGAGTTCTTCAACACTAATATTATACCCTTCAAAGAGTAGACGACCCTTGTTCAATTTTGTGATATGTTGTTTTTTTTTGGTAAGTTCGTAGGGAAGAAGGTCTTATTTGCTTTTCATTTATAAAAAAAAAATAATGAAATAACAATTCATTAGATTACAACCCTATAATAGGGCAGTTGCGTCAAGTCATGAAGTAAAAACAGTGAAATAAAGTCTCGTGGTCGAAAGCGCAAAATAGTTGCTCCAGAATTAAATGAAGCTTTCTTAGCAAGAGCATCGGGTACCATGTTGTCAACACGACAAATATAAGATATTGATCATATACAAGTAGATAGTCTACTCCGACAATTAACCGCAACAATATGTAACCTACATGAAGCACAATAACGATCCTGAATAACATTTACAAGTAGGGAGAAATCGCTTTTAACATTAACATAGAAATATTGTAAAATTGAGTCTTACAATGATGTTTTATACATGAATTTCTAAACATTTTTAGGAGAGGAAACAAAATGAGTGTAACAAGATTTCCCTATCAAGCACATAGATTGTAAGGTTTCAATTTTCCTTTTTTGGGGTTTGTTTCTAAGTTCAAAAGATTACATTTCTAAATTTTGAGATCCAAAAGATACACTTAGCTTAGGCTTTATCAGGGAGAGCAAGTACACAGTTTGCTCCCACGGGAGCAATTTATCATTTGGCTTCCGTACACCATGGAAAGAGAACACCAGGGCAATTCCTGAAAATCATGAATATTCAGCCACTTTATGGGGTACTTATAAACCGAGAGTATCCAAATGACTGTCTATGGCCTCTTAATCTCCTCTCTCTGTCTGTATTGCTCTCTCTATTTTTTTTAACATTCTCTCCCTTCTCTCTCTATATGACTGTAACTAGACCTTGAGTTCTTAGCTGAAAGTGTATTCATGGAAACCAGATAACCAAAATTCAGGATGAAGAGAGAGAGAGTAGTTCGTCGGTTGTTTAACTGAAATAGTAACAATGGCAGCAGTAGGTCTTTGTCAAGCACCAGCTTTCACGATTGCATTGCCTAAAAAGGAAGCACCATTTCGATCGTTGTCCCCCGCTTTTCAATACTGCAAGTGCGGCTGGAACCCTATCCGGGCTTCGGCTTTATCTGACAATGCTTCAAGGTCTCTCTCTCAATGTGTTTTTAGTTTTTGGGAACTCAGTCTGTGTATGTGTGTGCGTTTTTGTGCTATCTCTTTCTCTTTCTTTAAAAACACATGGTTTGTATAGGGATGTGGTTTAGCTTAGTGGAAAAGATGTTTCTTTGTAATAAGTGCTGCATCTGCTTTTTTGTCTCTCTGGGCTTTTTTTTTTTCTTTTTTGTGGTTTTTATCTGAAGTTTGTGGATTGACCCGTTTCATTGCGCTTATCTGTCACCATTTACTGTAAATTTCCATTGATCAAACGTTGTGAGGTCTGTGACCTTCTTTCTTGGAGGCTCTTTGTTCTCTTCCATTGGCATTCTTTCTTTCTTTTTAGGGGGCAGTTCAGCTCTAGTTTTTGAACTTGGGTTGTATTGTTGCAGTTGTCAACAACTGCGACGATGGACTCTCGCTCTTGATACGATGGAGTAACGGACTCTCCTCTTGATATGACTCCCGTTCCCATCTCAAGCTGTAATATTTTAGTTTCCTTATTTACTTCCTACGTCTCATTGGGTTTGGGGGCATATCTCTAGTTTATATTTAAGAGGGTGTACTTATTCTTAATTGGGTTAAGAGATGCACCTACCACACCTTATATATGATGAACATTTTGTTTATGTTATCTTTTTTTCTATTGTAGCAACTGTCATGAGATTAAACCTTAGTAAAAAAAGAAAACAAAAACCATAATGTGTAATCTTGGAACTCTGGTCTAGCCATTGAGCTTATTTAGATATTTTCTTTTCATGACTTTTGCGGCGGTAATGAGTTTGCGTGCCTTTAATTGACATAAAACATGTAAATTATTCCGTGTGTCCTCTTTTAAGGTATTCACTACACAATCTCATGTTTGTTGGTTATTACTTGTACTCATTTAATGCTAGTTCTTGTTGGTCATGGTTGTCCATTTTTGGTGGTTCAGGGGAAGCAGAAAACCTAAGGCCAGAAAATCTGTTAAGAGCAACATTGATCTATGTAAAGAGCTCCAGGATTTTATTACTATGGCTGGCCTCCCTTCAAGTCATATACCATCGATGAAAGAGCTTTCTCAGTTTGGAAGGTTAAAAATTATTTTTCTTTGTTTTTTTATTATTCGTGATCCGGGAACTTGACGGAATGTTTTTGTTCTTAAATGCATTTTAGTTGGTAATTATTGTAGCTTTTCATTTTTAGTACCTCTGGTAACAACATTGAGTCATTAACTTTTTTAAAAATTTATTTATTTTTATTTTTATTTTTACTGTTCACATGAGCCCAAGATAATAATGGTTCTGGAAAAGTCTCCTTGTTATGCATGCAACCGCAGATATCTGAAGTTCCTAGATTTTTTTGAGTCACAGGACTCAAAAATTTCGCCAGCTTAGTAAAATTGTGACTTGTTTTAGTTTGAAGTACCTGGATTTTTACTTTGTTATCCTTTCTTTTCTGTTACTTGTCATTATGTTCATCATCTTCCAACTTAACTCTTTGGGCAGTTTCATGGGGCCCAAGCATAACTATTATTGGTAAAAGTTAAAGTTGGTTCTCAGTACAAGTTTTAGAAATCATTCTTGTGTTTTTGCAGTTTTCTCTGTTAGACTAAGAGTAATGTAATTGTAAACACACAGTGTGAATTATTCTCTTTGCCTCTTTACGTGTTTAACCTCCTTTTGTTTTATGTGTTTGTATGTGGCTCCAAGAATGTTTGACTTTGTGTTAATGAATTTTATAGTAAACTGGACACATGCATGTATCCTCTAGTTAACTGTCCCTGGGCGGAATTCTTTATGTTTGTTTTTATGTAACAGTTACTGTCATACTGCCACGCTTCCTATCATAATCAGTAAATTCCACCTCAAATTTACATCTTCTTATTTGTTTTCCATGGAAACCAGTTTGACTTTCCAATGTTTAGTCTGAATTTAATTCACTCAATTTGCATCCAAGTCTATTTTCTTGGGCGAAGAGAGACTTTATCCAATGTGAACTCTTTCTAAACCCTGCTATTCTTAAAAATTGCTTCTTGCATTTTGAAATGTATTGAAGTTTCTTTATTTGACCTTGATTTAGACCAAAAAGCAAAAGAAATGCATTTTTCTGGCATGTTTTGAACCTTGGTGAACCAAATTGACTAAGGATCATGGCTAACTGCTTTAATAAGTAATGAAGGATAAAGAAATAAATGAACACAAAAAAGGTGCTTGGCTTAGTCTCTGATGAGATTCATTGAGTTCCTCAGGAGTAGGCAAGTCCATATGGACAGGTTTGCTCACCAGAAAGAAAAAATCCTTTTTCAGTTTGTAGCGGACTTTTTCGTTATATAAGGGGCACTTGGGGGTGTAGCTATTGGTGTTTGTGGTGTTGAAACGGTGAAACCTATCTAGACTCTAGGTAGATGTCTTGATGCATGAAATCTATTTAGCTCTGTGAAAATCCATGGAGGTGTTTTGATGTGCTCTTGCATTCCTCTATGTCAATGTGCTGATGATTTGGTCAATTTAGTAACTAGGCATTCCAAACCTGACCTATATTGTCCTTTCTATAGGCTGCATTTGCCACCAAGCTAAATTTCCCTCTCGTTACACTATTGATGGAGTGCTTCATTGCAAAAAATATAATAGGAAGAAAATACCTTAGGGTTCATTTCTCTTTCCTATTGTAAAACAGGAGCTGGAAGCCCCCTTCTCAATGCCCTTGTTTCATAAAAGTTGCTCGGAAACTATGGTGCATTGACCACCAACCCATTCTTAACCATTTGATAAGTTAGTGCATGTTAAGCTTGCTGAATGCAGCTTAGCATCCTGACTTTGTAAACCTTTGTCCTATGTTACATTGGCTTCTTTCATCCTCACTTTAGATCTTCTTATACATGATCGGATTGATTGTCCCAGCAGTTGTGGGTCTGGGACCTTTTTATTATGGCTTTTGTGATTCTCTTGTTTGCAATGATATTTTCATATTGTTCCGAAGTCTATACTCATTCTGGATATTGAATTTAGCATTGTCTATCATGGTATAAAGCATGGGTTTTAATCTCTTTTGAAAGTTCATAGATTTTGGCTTCATTGCCTTCACCACATTGTGGAGGTAATGTGATCTGTCTCTATTGCTTCCAATCATGTTTTTCATGGCAATATGAATCACATAGCGGCTGATTGCTATTCCATTGGGAAGATGTTAATTCTATCATTAATCTTCCGTACATTGCTTCTGACAGTTGATTTCTTTACTAAGTTGTTGACTAGTGATAGATATAACTACTGAATGAACAAGCTGTCACTTATTTCTTTGACATTCCAAATTGTGGATGTGCTTGTGTCAATGCCATGCAATAGAACCATTTATATATGCTACTCCTTGTGAAACATGCATGGCTAGAGAGTTTGAAGTCCATCTTATTTCAAGCCCCTGAAACTGAACTTTTCAAGCCCCTGAAACTGAACTTAGTTTGGAATTAGCATTTTTTAATTAATTGTTTAGAACTATTGATTCTCACATGGAAATATACGTGTTTGATTGTTACCTATTTTTCTTGTGGAAGTTACAGAACCAGATCACTGTAATATTTCTACATGGATTATTTGGTATGGGAAAAGTTGTTAGATTTATTTATTGTTCATTATACTGATGTGTTTCGTAATTTTGGTCTTCTCAGAACTTGGTTTACATGAGAATGATTTTTGGCTTCCTCTGCAGCACTCTATTTCACAAACTAAGTTGTTCTTTGTCCTCTTCTCAGGCAAGATCTTGCAAACATTGTTAGAAGGAGAGGGTACAAATTGATCACAATGCTCCTAACGGAGTTCAGAGAGACTAACATAAACAGTGAGACTGATTCTGAAGAAAATATAGAGGAGAGTTCTGAGAATCAGTTCCCAGGTTTGCCTTCTTTCCTTAATATTTTGAGCTATGTATTTAATGTTAATTTGATTTTGACAGCGTCACAAATTTTATTAAAAGGTCGGGAGGCCCTTTTGGGTAACTTCTCTGATGGTGTTTCCACTATATCAAGTGAGGACTTTTCTGTGGAAAATCGTCTTTCTAGTCATATTGGAGTTTCACCTCAAGTACGTATTTCCCAGTTTTCGGAGACAGAATCATCAATAAATTCACACCTGCATGAAAAAGCTTCGACCTTTATTCAGACAGGCGAGCTGGAGACAGCTGAAGGTTTGCTTATGCAACTTGTTCTCCATGTAGTTACAATTTATATGATTTTTCTTATGGATCCACTTTTATGGATTTGTTTTGTCCTTAGACGTTGGACATCGTTAAAAAAAAAAAGAAAGGAAAAACTTAGAACTAAAAAGATGCTTCTTTATCACAGTTGCGTCGACAATATGCTAAACCCAGCAAAGTGACTTAGAAAGGACCAATGCAACTCCCCAACAACTTGCTTTTGTGGCTGCTAAATTGAATTATTATCCCTTAGGAGGCAATGTAGCTGAGGAAAGCCCATTGGCAACTTTTTAGCATTAACACTCATTAGAGCTTAAGAAAAGGGAAGAAGGAAATACTCCATTTTTCACCAAGAACTTGATGACGTCCTGTTAGATTGTGATCTGTCTTGAATAACTTCTTAACTGCTGCAAGAATGGAAATCATGTAAGTGGGAAAGCGTACTGGTCTTTTCTTTTCTTTATCCATTTTGAACTTCTGTCTTGGGCCTAATGTAAATTTTCTTTTATAGCATCAATGTAAGACGTGGGGCAAAGTCCCTAGAAAAACCCCTCTTACTTAATTTTAAAAAAAAAAAAAAATTTCTTTTTGATGTTGAGAAGACATCTTATGCTTGTCACTAGATTTCATTCCTATAACCATATTTTGTAAGCTGGATGGGCTCGTCAACATCATACCTTTGAAGGAGTCGTGGCCTCAATGCATCTTATTCGTTTTTGGTTATTGCAAAAGTAATTTATTGATTTATGTCTCAAGTCATTGATGTGTTTTACAGTCAGTGGATCATGGACACTGGATTTGCATTGCTATTTGGTTTTGTAGTTGACAAAGATGGTGGACATCATGACTGGGAGAGGGACTGCCAATCCTAAAGGAGAATCTAGATGTGGCAGAATCTAGATGTTAATTTGCAAATATTTTGGTCTTAATTGAGGATGTGAATTGGAATAGTTTCTATTATAATCAGTGTGCAAATATTTTGGTCTTAATTGAGGATGTGAATTGGAATAATTTCTATTATAATCAGTGTTTTAAAGCCCTCCTAGTTAGGATGGGTATTTGGTCAGACCTAGTATGGACCACTCATGGACGATAGAGGGGTCGATGTATCTCCTAGGGCTACCTTATCTGACATCCCTGGAGAAGAGCATGTTGGCTCTTTCAAATGTCTTGAAGCAGTATCTCCTTCCTACTGTTGCAAAAGGAAAGGAAATCTATGGGCCCGACTCCATTTTCTTCACTCTGTGGGAACTATAGGACTAATCCAATGATATTATCTTTCTCTATCATGATTAATGGTACACTATATGACTTCTTCAGGAGTTCCAAAGGCCTTAGACAAGGGGACTTTCCTCACCTTTTTTGTTTAATATTGTGGCAGAAGTTCTTAGCAAATTGTTATGCATTGCTGTTCAATAAGTCTCCTAGAGGGTTCTAGGTGATCTTTGAAGGGCCCATGATATCTTTTTCACAGTATGCTAATGATACTTTGGTATTTTGTCGGTCTAGCAGTGCGCAATTATAAATCTTGTAACTTATCCTATGCGTATTTGAGATGGCAACAGGCTAACAGGCTGAACAAAAGTGCCCTTATTGGAGCATCCACTCATGAAGAAGCACTGGGAGAATTCACAATCTCTTTAGCATGCAGAGTGAAGTTCCTCCTTTGTAGGTACTTGCCACTGCCATATTGTCTTGACATAGCCTGAAAGGATATAGGGGACCTTATGGTGTTGGGGTTGGAAGAAGGCTTGTTTTTTTGGGTAATTTAGTGGGGAGTACAAGCCCCTACCTGTTTTTGAAATGGTTAGTGGTTCTTGAAGGTGTCAGTGGGAATAGAAGCCACAATGTGCAACTAAGGTATGAGGGGTGCTACTACCATGACCCAAGCCCCTTTCCCAAAAAATACCACCTTTCTGTTTCTTAATATGATATTCCTAGATTGGCATCAATCCAGGGTTGGGAGAAGGCTTCCATCATGGAAAGTTTGATTCTCTCTACAGTTGGGAGAATGACTTTGCTAAGAGCCTCCCTAAGCTCCACTTTCGTTTATTACGTGTCCTTATTCCGAACTTCTTTTCAACTATTAAGAAATACGAGCTAATCCCTTGACAATTTTCAATAGCAAGGTAGTGGTGGCTTGCGTAAGTTCCAACTGGCTCTGTTGGATATGCTATGTAAGTCCAGCTGTAAGGTCCAGGACTTTTTCGGTCGTTGATCTTGTTTATATCTTGAATCATTTCCTATTAATGCTAATCTCAGTGTTCTTTTCAATTTGTTGTATAACCTCTGTATGGTGTTTTGGTGATATTGTATTATTGTAGGGATCACGAGCTTTTCGACGGTACAAAAATTGCTCAAATCTGAGCTACCGTCAGAAAGCCCTGACCTGTACCCCAAAAATTTCTGCTACGCATCCCAATGCACATAATTACGACATGATTGCGCCCCCACACAATGATTGCACATGCTCTCTCTCCTCTCTCATGCCCTTTCTCTTCATGCATGAGTGCCATGTGGCACATGCATGCTACGATCCCATGATTGTCTCCCATGCTTGCCCCCCCCTCTCTCCTCATGCATGCCTCTTATGTACCACTTGTCAATTGCATGCTACCCCCATCCTTGCTTACTTATACCCCCTTCTCACCTCTCACATTGATTTTCCTTCTCTCCGCTCACTTCCTTCTCTCACACACATTCTCCTCTCTTGCTTTATGATTTTAAGACGTCCCCAAGCCTTAAGCCCTTGAGTTGAACCCAATCCTTTGGAGCTTGGCATTGAAGGTGAAACTTGTGGAGCATTTTGGGAGTTTCGATCTAGTGCATGTAAGTAGATCTGGTTTTCATGTTTTCATGATTTTGTTTGATGCATGTTTCCTTAGCTTATCAAAGTATGAAATTCTAGTATTCATATGGATGTGAATATGAGTGCGGGTGCATGTAACTGAAATCCTGCTAGAGGATTCTCTGTTTTCCAGAACTGTGGCCCCAGTTTGAGAAACTGTTTGAGTGTCCTATGTCTCTTTGGAAAAGTAGCTCATTGAGTCTATTTATCATGGAAAAGACCTCTTGTTAATATCCATTTTGGTTTAAAAGTTATTTACCATTTTCTGAAGCATGTCAGATTTGCAAAAGAAAATTTCAGGGATTTTACGTATTTTTGTGTGGAGCTTTTCACTGACGAAAACATATCAGAATGAGGTCAAACCACTTCTAAATGAAAGAAAAATGAATATATTTTGAAACTGGTTTTGGAATCATGATTCAATTCCTTGTGGTTTGAAAGTTATGCCATTTTTCCTAGGAGTATATCATCCTGGATTTTCTGCTGTGAAAAAAGGAATTGTATTCAAGAACATCGAATAGTTTGGTAAACTTTAACCCAAAATTTGGGGTTACCCTCTTCACGAAAGTTATGTTTTCATGAGCCTAGATTGTTATAAAAGTGGTCTTAGGTCCAAATGATTTTTTAATCTCATGATAGGCCTTTATAAGTGGATTGTGTTCACTGTGAAAAAACCAGAAAAATAACATGATGATGTCTTTTGAGCTAATGAGCTTGATGATATGATTATATGCATAACATGCTTTGGACATGATGATGTTTTATATGAACCTATATCTGTTATGATATGTGAGCATGTTAATCTATTGCTAATGTGAAATGAATGCATGATAATGAGATATGCTCTGTTATGATACGAATGCATGTGATAAGACATGCTCAGTTATGATATGAATGTATGATAATGAGATATGCTATGTTATGATATGAATGCATGTAGTAAGACATGCTTAGTTATGATATGAATGTATGATAATGAGATATGCTCTGTTATGATATGAATGCATATAGTAAGACATGCTCAGTTATGATATGCATGATAATGAGATATGCTATGTTATGATATGAATGCATATAGTAAGACATGCTCAGTTATGATATGAATGCATGATAATGAGATATGCTCTGTTATGATACAAATGCATGTGGTAAGACATGCTTAGTTATGATATGAAGGCATGATAATGAGATATGCTCTGTTATGATACAAATGCATGTGGTAAGACATGCTCAGTTATGATATGAATGCATGATAATGAGATAAGCTTTGTTATGATATGGATGCATGTAGTAAGACATGTTCTATTATGATATGATATGTACATGCTCTGGTATGATATGAAAGCAAGCTCTGTGATGAAATGATATATATATATATATAAGGCACTATGCAATGGGTCATCCATTGGTAGTGTAATATGATATGATAAGAAATGTGTGAAGCACTATGCACTGGGTCATCCATTGGTAGTGTAAGATGATATGATAAGAAATGTGTGAAGCACTATGCAATGGGTCATCCATTGGTAGTGTAATATGATATGATAAGAAATGTGTGAAGCACTATGCAATGGGTCATCTATTGGTAGTGTAATGTGATATGATAAGAAAGTTGTGCCGACAATTGAGATCGTTCCCTGACTCCCAATGATAGGAAGGGAGTTAGGATTTGAGTCACATGGGAGGGTCGCACCCCCAATATATGTGTATGGCACTACGCAACGGGTCATCCGTTAGTGGTAACGCCCTCCAGCTAGAGAACAATGAGGGTCGTATCTTTCAAGACCTCCGCCTATCAAAAGCCTCAAAGCGCGTTGGGGACTGTGTGTGTGAAGGCACTACGAAATGGGTCATCCATTTGTGGTGTTTTCCCTCCTGAGTGATGGTAGAAGTTCTAAGCGATGGGATTGGCTTGGCCTGATGGATAGGGCTTCTACTTCGGGAGTAAGTGATATTAGGATTGTTTATGCTTGTTATGTACTCGTCTGATTATGTTGATCTGTTATGATGTTCATACTTGAATGATATGATTCTGATTTATTTGATTTGTTATTGCTCCATCATGAAATGAATTATGCAAGGCACATGGTTAAATATGATTTTGGGCACATGGCTCCATGTTTGTAAGATTTACATAGAATCTTGATCATTGTTATGAGAAAATATTCATAGGCAGGAAAGCATGTTAGCTTGATCTATTTACTGGGCTTTATAGCTCACTCTTTTAATTTTCCTCAGTGGTAGCCGCAGGTTTCGATAAAGGCATTCTGGTGATCGCTGTTGGAGCCCCGTACTCCTTTCCTGTGGAAGCTTCTTCTGTTTAATTGTATGTGTTAGATGGCAGTTTGGCCATATGGTTCAGTTTGTGTGAATTTATGTAAAGTTGTTGGGCCTTTGTGGCTATGACTCTTTTGTAATATTTTGGAGCTTTTATATATAGTTGGGGACTTGTTTGTTCAGCTTGTTGTGGTTATATGCTTGGTGTTTTGTTTTTTTTTTATGGTTGACTTTGATTTCCATCTTTTCAAAGCGTTGAGCGAACTTCCACTTGAGTGGTATTCGCTACCTTTGGTCGCGGTCTTGCACTCTGTTACCCTCTGGCAAGTACAGTAGGGGGTAGGGGGCGGGGCTGTGACACCAACGCATTCAGAGGTTTGGGGATTAGATGTTTAACACCTGTTAATATAGCACTTTCAAGCAACTGGCACTAGCTCCTGGGTATGGTAGCATAATATGAGGAGGGTAGAAGTTAGTTGTACGGTATTAGATGGATGGGGGTGTAAAATTAGAAATGTAGGGAGGTACTTAAGATGTTTGGTTTATGGTACAACATCAAGGTTGGCTCTTTCTTCTGGGTTGGTATCACAATGTGATTGGGGGAAAGGTGATTGAGTGCTATGAGGGACAGCCAGGGTGGCAGGGGTTAGACTCATTTGGTATCCACATTTATTTATTTATGTTGTTAGAGGGGGGGGGGGGGGGGGGGGGGGGGGGGGGGGGGGGGGAAGTGTGCTATTCTTAGTGAGATTCTTACTGGGAGTGATACCCACATATTCACTTGAACTTGCCCCATCTTTCACAATTAGGAACTGCTGTGAGAGACAGACATGAGGGGGAAGTTTTTTTTTTTTTTGGCTATAGATAGACAAGAGCTTTGTTCTCTAATGAGTTTGTTTGACTGTACCGACATTCTGATGAGGGGGTGGGCAGACTCCTTTGGTGTCAGGATCAGAAGCTGGTATATCAGAAGCAGGTATTCTTAATGAGATTCTTAGAGTGATGACACATCTTCATTTGAGCTTATCCCAGGTCGCCTATTGTGCGACTTCCCAACTTCTCCAAGGGTCTTGTGTTTTGGATGGCTGGATGGCTTGTGGCATTTGTTAACAGGTGATGTCGAGGGTTGCAATCCCCAAATTTGTGCTTTATCTGCAAGAAGGCAGAAGAGATTGTGGACCATCTTCTCCTTCACTACCCTTTCTCCTGAGCATATGCTCTCACTATTAATGGATGTTTCGGTTGTGTTTGGTATTTCCTAGGTTAGTTGCTATAGCTATGAGTAGCTGGATGTTGTGCCTTTTTTCACAGAAAGGGCACGTCTTATGGCTTTTGACCTCGGTTGGTATCTTATGGGCATCATGGTCGGAGTGAAACAAGAGTTTTTCAATGGGAAAAGTTTAAGTGTGTCAACATTCAAGGATAGAGTGAGAGACAATGATCATGCCATGGAGCTGACTACACAAGGAGTTCCAAGGTCTTTCAATCTTGAACCTAAGCCATAGTGGTTAACAATGATGAGTCTTGAGTTTAAGGAAAATCACCAATGCTTCTTGGCATGCCTCACCTTAGGTGGTGATTAAGCTCAAATATTTTGAGGGATATCTAACAAATTTGAAGCCTCACATGATGAAGCTCAAATCTGATGGAAGTTTGTCTGGAAACACGAGTTGGTCCATTGTGGGAGTTTGTGGCCATTGATTGTTTGGGGTCCATTCATTCACTCTTGGCTGGTCCCTTAGGTATAGATGATGCCCGTGAAGGGGAAATGAAGGTGCATCTCCTAGGGTTAAGAGCCTTTTTCCAGTTATTCATGTTACCCGTGATAGAGTGTGACTTCATGAATACAATCAGGTGGGTCACATGTGATGATCTACACCTATAGAGGATTTTAATATTTAGATCCATTGGAAGAGATACCTGATTTGTGCCAAGCTGGTAATGTGACAAATCATCACATATCTACTGTGGCCAATAAGGTTGTGGGCCATTGCCCCAAATTGGTAGTTGTTGGGATCTTCCAACCTAAGTGGCGATCCCGCTCTTGAATCTTGCTTGGAAAGGGATCTTCAAAGAGATCTCGATATTTGAATATTGGGATCTCATTTCCCATTGTTAGAGATCTCAGTCCTCACCTTAAAGACCAAAATAACAACCAAATGGATTATTTTCTTTATTTATAGGCAGGTAGCAATGCAATTATAGTTTTAATAGAGATGCATTGGTTCTTTTTTTTGAAGAAAAATACCCCGTTACCGACACATTGCTTGTTGTCTATAAAGATATACTTTCTTTAAAGAGTATTTATAGTTCTAGACTATATATACCTTTTAATGTTGGGAGTAGATCCCTAAGGGCGCGTTTGTTTGCTGGAAGGTAAACTTTCCCTGGAAAAAGTAAGTTTTTCTTTGCTGGGAAGTGGACTTATTTATTCTGGAAGGTTTAAATAAGTTTTGGATAATGTGTTTGATAACTTGCTGGAATGTTAAAGAAGTTCTAGGTACATGTGTTTGAAATATTTTACTATTTTATATATTTATATATTATGTAATAAATATATTATATGATATAAATATATTATATATAATATATATTATATATTTAAATAATATAATAAACTATAACATATAATATATATATATATATTTATTACATATAGTGTATTACATATTAAATATATTGATTATAATATTAAATATTACTTCATATATTAGAATAAAAATAAATGTATAATATGTATAACATAATATAAACAACATAATATAAGATATAATATAATGTATAATACATCTATTTTATTAATGTATATTTGTATTATATAAAATATATATTATATACTGCAGTAATATTATATTATACTATACTAATATTATGCATAATATTATAATATTACATTGTATTGATATTATATTATACTGATATATTATCTAATGTTATATAATGTAGTATAATATAAAATAGTATATTATTTATATTATTATATATATGATTATATATAATACAAATAACATCGATAAAATAAATAATGGGGACTTGGGCACAAATAAGTTCCCAAATACAAGTTCCTGGCTTAGCCATGGAACAAAATAGTTGTTCTCTTTGAATGAAAAATGGGAAAGTTGAGGAATTAAAACTTTCCAATAAGTTCCGGACACTGTAGCACTTCTTGTGCATCAAACATGGGTTTGCTACAATGTTAGGGACTTATTTGTTCTGGAGAAATAAGTCCCTCCAAACAAACATACCCTAAAAGGTTGGGATTGAGATGCCAAAAGGTCGGGATCGGCATCCCCTAAAGGTTGGAATTGAGATCCCTAACATTTGGGGATTTTGATCGCTCACATTTTTATGGGTGGTGCTTCCAAACCAAAGGGTTCTTCTTGCTTGTCACCATTCCCCACTCTTGATCCAGCTCTCGATCCCAACAACTGTGCCCCACATTGGAAATGTTAGAAATGAATTTTATGTGGGATCGTACCTTTTTTTCTTTCTCTCCCCATATGCCTGTTACGTCAGCATCTCTGTCTGCACCGTATGTTGCAAGTTGAGGTAAATGAATTTTTCAATATAATACCAATTTCAAGCCAAAAAGAAGAAGAAAAAGAATCATCTAGTTCACTCAAGATTCCCCCAAGTCAATTCGGCTTGGAAACCCACCAAGTCATGTCGTTTATACTTAGAATCACCTAAGTTAGGCCATTTACATGCTCTTTTTAAATAGATTCGATCAAGTCGTTTTGATATGATTTGGTTCGTGACAGGCTGAGTCCCATGCAGTGTAAGAGTTGTAAGTCATTAGGTATAGTTTCGTATTGGTATGTTCTCATAAACATACTTGCTGCCTATTTTTCTTTTTTTCATGCATTCCTTTTTGGAATTAATGTTCCTTCACACATTAACTCCTTTGTTTCTGCTTCCATGGGTTTTGATGAGATTCCTCTTCCAAATTCCATCAGAAGCTTTATTGCTTTCGTATACTTATCTCATCGTCTTTTCTTATTTAATGAATATAATTAACATGATAACATCTATCTCATCTTCTTCCAATCTTGTGAGTATCAGACTATTTTCAAAAATAGGTTGAAATATTTCAGTGTTATTGTTGATTCTGCAGAGGCTCTGGATACTAGGGATTCTGGCATTTGTGATAACTTAGAGCTGAGCATTGGGTCATCTGATGCTGGTAGAAGCAAGTCTCACAATGAATTATTCGATGAATGTCTAGTTGAATCCACATTTCCCATTAATGAAGATGCAGCTCGCAAGGCTAATCAAACTACTTCAGATGGAAAGCAAGAATCAGTTTCTCTGATTGCCTCAGAACTCTATACACCTAGGTATGTGGCATCGTTGTGTCATTTATATTGTTAATGCATAATGGGACAAAAGGCATGATAGATGAATTTTAAATGTACATGAAGGTGCAACATGTCAATGATGCAGCAATAGTTAGAACCAATGTTTTAAAATGCGGGATGCGGCCCGATGCGATGGAGGGGGGCGATGCGGCCTAGATGCAGGTGCATCACCCCGATGCAGTCAATAAACTTAAAGAACTTCTAAAAAAATCTTAAAAAAAGTAGGTAAATACATAGGAAAAAATATGGAGGTAATTTATGTGATAGTAGATATTGAACTTATTCATTAGCTCCGAAAGTATCGGCTGTCAGAAATTCTGTATATCCATTATCCCTTGATAGATCATAGAAGACATTATAAAGTAGAGACTAGAAACTTGAAACTAACTTCATAAAACATTGAATAACCATAATCACAAATTTGTTGTCAAAACTTTGTTAAAACTTCCTCAAATCAACATCCAAAATAAACAAATCAACAACCAAAGATCATCCAAGACGAAAATCCAAGAAATATTTTTTTGATCGATTTGATCTCGTAAAGGCCACAAATGTGCTGATTTTGGTGGTTAGGGGAGTTTAATACCCCCCCAAACCCTTTCCTTCCCTTTTCGGGGCTTAAAACGACCAAAATACGCCTTTTCAATGGGGCATTTTCATTTTGCATGCGGGCCGCATATGCGCCTTATATGGGCCATGCACTATGTGGGCGAATGTGCGGTGGGATGTGGCGCATATGCGCTTTGGTGGGATATGCGGATGCATCCCACCAAAGTGCATATGCGGTGTCAGGCGATGCAGTTGTCAGCGCATCCCGCATGATGCGGCCACATTTTAAAACACTGGTTCGAACCTCGTTCATGAGCTAACGACTGTTCAAATGTGTTTCTAGTGAATTCCATTTCAATGGGCACTTGCTTCATTATATGAGTGAGGGAAAAATAGAGTGAGATGGTTGATGTGGTACATCTCCTCAGAACAGCTAATCACTATCCTAATCCTGACTTCCATTGGGGCTAGGGTAAAGATCTCAAAAGATGTATAAATATGCTGAAGGTATTGCAGTTTTAAGATTGTTTGAGAAATCTAGATGTTTTCTTCTTTTGTTCTGGTTTTGCTTGATCTGTAACTTGCTAACTTGAATCTTCTTCTATAAAAAAGGTGTTTATCTATTTCCTGAAAAAATAAATATGCTTATCTATACACAGAAGAAAATACTCTCTTCTTTTATCATAAAACCTATTTAGATTCTGTTATTTGATATCCGACATCCATGTTGTATGTCAATCACATTTGTTCTTGAGCTTTACTTGCACATCTGCACTTAATACTTATGCGGCCTCATCTTTGTACTGATTGCATTTGACACATTATGAGCAATATATGTAGAGTTTATGCTAACAATGTCTTGTTCCTTTGGAAAAACTTGCCTGTAGGAAACAATCTTTGCCATCTGATCGACCTAAAGATAATGGATTCATTGGTAACGATGTGGCTACTGAGGTAATGGCTTTATGTTTCAATATTTTTGTTAGACCTTTGCAGAAAAGATGTCCTTCCATGCTTACATGATTCCTTTTGTATGAATTAAGCCTTGGGACAGGGACAGCCAGGATGAAATTGATCGTCTAAAAGCCCTATTGGTAGGCTCATATCTTTGTTTTATTCTCTGTTTCTCACTGTGATACTTAGTTTGAATGCATTCTTCTAATTTCATTACTGTATGGATATAGAGTCAGAAGGAGTTGGAGTTGCTTAAGCTAAAGCAACAGATTGAGAGTGAAAAGGTTTGCACATTTTCTCTATGAATGCTTTTAAATTTACTTTTGGAATGATCTTGGGATTCCTCAGTGTTATATGCATGCATAGACAAGCACTACTTAATCCATGCGTTCAGATTTCAAAGTTCCAACTGGCATCTTGTGCTGGACTCAACTAGTTCAATCACTAGCTGAGTCGAAATGGATTGATTGAGAGATGGCTTTACTTGAAGTGAGAATAGTATCATGTGGAGAGCTGTTATCCTTGAGGGTTCATGATGGTTCTTGAGACATGTTCGTGGAAGCATAAGTGGCCATTTATATAAGTGAATGGGGTTTTTCCTACAATTTTAGGTAGCAATTAGTTTACTTTATTGATTGATTCCCCAAGAATAGTTTAGTCACTGCGAGTTAATGGTTGGCAATATCATGGAGAATTTCTGAAAATTGCTTTCAAAACTTGAAAAGAAATGTAATAATTTACAGTGAGAGAGAAATGCATGTTAATTTCCAAGAACTTTATTGCCTTGATATTCATTTTACAGTTTCCACAGTGACATGCTTAGCTGTTCAGCTTTCTGAAGAATGCTCAACCAAAGTGTCCTGGACTACTATCGCACTAGAGAAACTTTTCATTATGCTGAACATTGATTAAAGATTACCTGATCCCAAAGATGCCATGATCCTTAGTGTTAATTGAAATTTTTAATTTAAAGATTATCTGATCCCAAAGATGCCATGATGCTTTAGATGCCATGATACTTGAAAGGTTACCCTTTTAAGTATCCCCATTTTGCAGATGTCCTTGTTCCCCATGCCTGCCTTAGTGTCCACCTGGCTAGAGCAACTCATGAGGAACTTTCTGTGGGCAGGCGATGGGGGAAAGAAATACCATTTGATTGCTTGGGCCAGAGTGTGCTCCCCCTAGATCCAAAGGGGGCCTAGGCATCCGTAACCTCAGAGCCAACAATCTTGCTGACCTCGGCAAATGGTGGTGGTGGTTCGCTATGCAAGAGAACCATCTTCGGTAGGAGTTTGTTCGTTTCAAATACAGCTGCATTTGATCTCTTGGGCCAGAGTGTGCTCCCCCTAGGGCATAAGCATGTAACCTCAGAGCCAACAATCTTGCCCTCCTCGGCAAATGATGGTGGTGGTTCTCTACGCAAGAGAACCATCTCTGGAAGGAGGTTGTTCATTTCAAATACCGCTGACCAGCTGATGGTTGGCTACCTATGGAAAGGGCTGGGTCCAACTGCTCCCTTCTCCCGTGTGTGGAGGTTGATTCTTCATGCACCCAGTTCAAAACCTGCATCCGCTTCCACTCTCGTGAAGATCACCGTGTCATGTTCTGGTCGTACTTGTTGCTCGGCCAAAATCCACCTAAGGACAGATTCCCCCTCCTCTTCCTTATTGAACTGAACCCACAAGCCACGGTAGCGGAATGCTTCCGAACGGTGGGTAAACACCAAGTGTGGCACCCAAGATTCAGAAAACCATTGACGGATGTCGAAATTCCAAAGTTTCCAGCACTTTCCTCCCTTCTTCACTGCATGTTCTTACTTTTGGGGGAACGATAGAACGATTCGACCCCCGCCTCTCTGGATTCATATCTGTCTCCTCCTTCTACAAAACCCTCCAGATCCAAATGTCCAATTGGATAATCTTTGCCAAGAGAGCTTTGACCACTGTCCTACTACAAAGAAGAGGTCTACATCTACCCAATATGTGCACTATGTGACTAGAAGAAGAGGAGACAAATGCCCATTTGTTCATCCATTGCACCACAGCCAGCTCTCTATGAAGTAGGATCTTTGGCTGGTCCTGGATCCCTTCATCCATCCCTCAGTTGGTTGAGGCCTTCCTCTCTCGATCATGGACCAGACAGGGAAGAGGACTTTGGCACGCAGCAGTCGCGGCTACCCTTTGGGTTATCTAGTTGGACTGCAACAATCGAATATTTAGAGGGGAGAAGCTACACCTATCGACGCTATTCGACAAAGTGAAACTTGTCAATTTTTGGACTAAGAACCACAACCTCTTTAAGCATTGCTCAGACTTCCAAATCATTTGCACCCTCGGAACTGGCCAAATTCAGGCTCAAGTCAAACTTAACTGTGATGGGTTTTCTCTTGATACCTGCTGGTATTGGTAGTATTATAAAAGATGCTGGGGGGACCATGCTCTTTTCCTACTCCCACTTTACCGGTATTACCAACTCCACGGTTACCTAAGCCCTAGCTCTCCTTATGGGTCTTCGACACTTTAACCCCTCATGGGTTGATATGCTGATTGTAGAGGAGATATGAAGAATGTGCTAGCATGGTCCTCTAGATCCTCCCTTTGCCGTTCGAGAGTGGCTCGCATCTTCGACAAGATTTTCCACATTTGTAGGGTTACGCACATGTTTTGGTAACATATCTGGGGAGAGGCCAATGCATGGTCCCTCTTAGCAAACCATGCAGGAGATTTTCGAGCACCTTTTGAGATCTAAATAGCATATACTGTTTACTTACAAACTCGATATTGTAAAGCTTGTATAGCATTTTTTGGACCCTGTAAGGGGATTTTGATTCTTGAACGACTGCCGGCCTGTCGGTAGTTCATTTTTTGTACAACTCCCATATTAATACAGTTAACAGTTTCAAACTAAAAAAATCTAATAGTTTTAAATGCATGTTTAGATAAACACTCCTTCCATGCAATTGGATCTCAAAGTTCTAATTAGCATCTTGTGCTGGAGTCCATTAGGTCAATCCATAGCTCAGTTTAATTGGATTGGTTGAGAGAGTGTTACTTGAAGTGCAAATGGTATCATGTGGAGAGTTGTTAGTTCTTGAGACATTTTCAGGAGCCCAAGAGTAGCCATTTATATAAGTGAATGGTGCTATTTCATGAATTACATGTTACTGGTTGGAAATATCATGGAGAACTTCTTAATTGCTCTCAAATTTGAAAAGAAATGTAATAATTTATGCGTAGAGATAAATGAATGTCAATTTGCAGAAACTTTATTGCCTTGAGATTTTACAGTTTCCTCAGTGACATGCTTAGCTGTTCAGCTTTCTGAAAAATGCTGAACCAAAGTACCCTGAGCTCCTAGTACACTAAAGAAACTTATCATTATGCAGAATATGTATTGAAGATTTTTTGATCCCAAAAACTTCATAATCCTTTAGCATGATTTTGAATTCTAAATTTCATACAATGCATTTAACTACTACATTTAAAACAATCTAAGACCATAATTTTCCCCAGTTTTATTATGGAATTTTCTGTTATGTAATTTGCGTTTTGCATTCTGGATTGTATCAATTGTCACACCCCAAGTTTTATAACACTAAAATTCTTGAGATGTGACAGTCTATTCTTAAAGAACAATACAAATTCGAAATTTTTACTATATATTGCTCCAAAACAATTTTTTCATTCAAAAGCTTTTTGTACAAAGTTTATTTCACAGCTTATAATAACATGAAGATATATATATGTATACATATATGTATAAATATATATATATATATATATATATATATATATATATATATATATATATATATATATATATATATGAGTAATGATCCTATGAGACCCTCCTACACCCATGTGTGTAGGAACCCAAAAGATCACCATTAAATATGACATAGATCTCTAGAAAAGTTATCACATGGGTGTGGGACTTGACTTTCCTAGAGATCTGTGGCAAATTTAATAGTGATCCTTTGGGGTCTTACACACATAGGTGTGGAAGGGTCTCATAGGATCATTACTATATATATATATATATATATATATATATATATATATATATATATATATATATATATATATATATATATATAACCTACACACATGGGTGTGGGAGGGTCTCATAGGATCATTACTCTTAGGATCATTACTTTATATATATATAGGGTAAAGATCCTGTCAGCCCAAAGGCGTACTGCTACAGTAAACGCCAATGGCCCAGAATGAATCTGGGTTGATTTAACGATTCCGAATGTCTAGTAGTGTTTGAATTTTGTTTATGTTTTTTTTACAAATTGGATTTATCTGAAATTTGGAGTGTGTGTGCATAAAAAATAGGTGAATCTTTGAAAAATATAAAAAAAATATTTTACATGAAAAAAATTGACCAAAATATCCCTGTAAAGTTTTGGGGGACATTTTGATCAATTTTTTTTTTGCGGATTATTTTTTTTATATTTTTATTAGGTGCGCCTTGATGAGAAGAATATACACCAAAAATTTCAAGTGATTTGGATCTATAGAAAAAAATTAAAATTCAAACATAAAAAGAGGTCGTGCCGTCCGATCGGCCCAAATTCAATCTAGGCCATTGGAGTTTACTGTAGCGATCAGCTAGTAGGCGTACAAAATCCACTCCCATATATAAAAAACGCCTATAGGCAAAAATAAACAGTGATTTCGCCTACCCTCATCACCGTTTAAAGTTCATCGCACAGTCACTATCATCTGGTAGTGTTTTTTTTTTTTTGTTTTTTCTACAAATCAGAATGACCTGAAATTTGGATCGTATGCTCATAAAAACTAGCTGAATCTACGAAAACTTTCAAAAAAATATTTTCCTTGAAAAGAGTTGACCAAAATACCCCCAAAAAATTTTGGGGGTATTTTGGTTAATTGTTTTTCGAATTATTTTTTTTAAATTTTCATTAGGTGTGCTTCACTAAGATGTACACACTCTAAATTACAGGTCATTCCGATTTGTAGAAAAAAAAAAGAAAAATGAAACACTACTGAAGAATCTTGACCGTGCGATGAACTTTGGACGGTGATGGAAGTAGGAAAAATCACAGTTCATTTTCGTCTATAGGCGTTGGGAAGACTTAACAAAACGCCTATAGGCGAAAATGAACAGTGATTTCGTCTACCCTCATCACCGTCTAAAGTTCATCGTACGGTCATGATTGTCCGGTAGTGTTTCATTTTTTCTTTTTATTTTTATAATCCGGAATGATATGAAATTTGGAGCATGTGTTCATAAGAAATAGGCGAATTTATGAAAAATATCAAAAAAATATTTTACATGAAATAAATTGATCAAAATACCCTCAAAAAGTTTTAATGATATTTTTGTCTTGTTTTTACAAATTATTTTTTTTTATATTTTTATTAGGTGTGCCTCACTAATATGTACACACGTCAAATTTTAGATCATTCCGATTTGTAGAAAAAAATGAAAAATAAAACACTACCAGAGAATCGTAATCATGTGATGAACTTTGGACGGTGATGAGGGTAGGCGAAATCACTGTTTATTTTTGCCTATAGGCGTTGGGAAGACTTTTCCATATATATATATATATATATATATATATATATATATATACAACTTTGATAGATAAGAGTTACAAAAGCGAATTTGTCCGTGACTACAAACTTCTTCCAAACTACTCCTGCTGTACATATGAACAATACAGCTACGTTTGCTCTGAAAAAAAATTCACAATAGCTTGATGAGTTTGGCTATTAAGTAAGTGACCATCATTATCCTTAAAAATCGTAGTTGGAAAGTGTAAATATTTTCTAAAAGAATGCATAATATGAGGAAAAACATACATGGAGAACAATTTCAAATTCAGAAACACACAATTTAACATAATGCAGAAGATTTGAATGCATATTGAATCAGTATGAGAAAGTGCATATATAATTCCTTTAACATAAATGCTTAGTTTAACATGGTACAAAGGATTTCACGAAGTACGCTATTGGCGTCCTAAGTAGGTCATTTATATACTCCACCAGCGTCCTGGTTGGTCTAGTTAATCCCTATCGGTTTATCGGATAGGTCCACTCATATCTCACCGGTGTTCCGGATGAGTCCACTTAGAGACACGATTCATATCAAGATCAACCATAATCTAAATTTAATAGTTTAAAACTTTATTGCAATTAAGTATAAGATATGATCAGCGCGCTCACACATGCACACAATCCCAGCACGTTTTGGGGCTTTTGATATGCATTGGCCTTGGAAGACAACCATCTCATTTGTGCTTTTGGCGAGAGAGCATTACACTTCCAAAGGGGTTTCAATGAGTAGTGCCTCACATAAGGGGTGCAACCTCCCAAACACAGACACTTCTAACTCTCATCCTATCATAGAGAGCAATGATAAATCACATCTACTGGCACAATTATCTCATCAAATTATAACAGAAGCATGTATCCATGCGTACATATCTTATCAGAAGCATGTTACCATGCGTCGATCATTTAACAAAAGCATGTCGCCATGCACACATATCTTTCCAGAAGCATGTCTCACATGTAATCACAAGAAACGTCAACATGTCTAT
Organism: Amborella trichopoda; assembly: GCF_054954075.1. Taxonomy (NCBI): domain Eukaryota; kingdom Viridiplantae; phylum Streptophyta; class Magnoliopsida; order Amborellales; family Amborellaceae; genus Amborella; species Amborella trichopoda. The sequence goes on from NC_142342.1 coordinate 29,193,187, forward strand.
GTTATACATATAAGCACAAGGGACATCACGATGTCATATTCATTCATATAAATTCAAGAGACATTTTCATGTCAATAGTTTGCCATAAATCAATGTAACGGACATCACTAAATATCAGGAAACAATAATATCGTATGTTCGAAATATCCTTGAAATCATTAACATGAATTCACATGAAGCAATTTATAGCAATCACTTTTACTGACATTTTCATAAATAATTATTTTGGACTATAGTTTCAGAAAAGCAGTCTATTCTCAATAGAAGAATTCTTATGGAAATCCAGAGTCAAGTTTTCAACTATCTAAATTTTTTAACAATAGACAGAAATATCATAAATTTATTAAATACGGAAATACAAATTTTCAATTAATCACGTTACAAAAACACAAAACTTATAGCATAGAAACCCAAATTTTTAAACAATTGGTTTTTAGGAAAAGTAAGGCCACTTGCACATGACACTTACAATATCTAAAATTTATGCTAAAAATATTACAATTAAATACAGAAGCATGTAAAACTTACAATATTGAAAATGTTGCAATTAAATGCAGAAATATCTCTGGGAGTATTACAAAAATATCAGTATTTCAAAAAATTATTTTACAGGAAAAATGAAATAACTTACCTATATGTCACTCTGAGATGGATATGTTATTATCTTTGCCGGAGAAGAACTAGAATCAAGGGTGTTTAGCTAAAAGTATGAGAAGAGAGAGCAAATGAGTTTCTAAGGGAAAAAGAGCATAAAAATATGTTCATATAAGAGAGCGAAAAATATTATAGAATTATTTTAATGAGAACATGACGAGAGAGAAGAACTATTATAAGTTTCTTAAACAGTGCAAATAATATGCATACAAATAATATATAAATGAAAATTGATAATAAATTAATTAATGTAATAATGTAATGATGACACATATAGTAATACGTATGTAAAAACCATTCATAACATTATAATAAAATTAACAAATTAGTTAATTGAAATCTATAATACAAAATTAAGTGTATCATATATAATTGACTAAGTCATGTGTAATAATTTAAAATTGATACACATAATATTGTAATGCTAAAATTTATTATTTATTATTGTGAGAACATTATTAAAATAATAATATTATTATAAGAAAGTAATGAGGATATTATGAGTGAAGGAAAATACTATTTTTATAAGAATGTCATTATTGTGATCCGGCTCTGGTTGAAGCCTCTATCTTCGATCCGGATCACAGAGGGACCAGCGTGTAGCACTGTGTGGCCTGCTACTTTTGCTTGCTTTAGATCACAGACTCTCGGTGTTAAGGGGCAATATTATAAGCCCATTTTTTGTAATCTCATTGTATATCTTGTACAACAATGGACATATCTATATAATCATTTTGTATAGGGTCAGTTGACCTATTTTTTACGGAGAGTCCTAGCATGGAGGGCCTCTCGGTTCAAGCACTCGATGTAAAAAATATTTATAGTAATACAATTAACTTTATGAAAAAAAAAAAAGAATGTCATTATTGTGAGAACAATGAGAATATTTTTAGAATCATAATATCATTATGAGAGAATACTTCATGGGAATATTGTTAAAGTAATAATATTATTATGAGAGAGTAATTAAAATGTTGAGGGAGGGAGAGAAAAGAAATAATAAAAAACTAAAATGAATAAAATAAATAATTGTAATAAGAGAGAGAAAGAGACTTACATACATAGAGATGAAAACTTTGATGAGCTTCATCATTTGCTCATGAGGGGGAGGGAATATTTATAAAGTGAGGGAAAATACTCTTCAACTTGACACATGTCAAGGCATGTGTCCTCCCTTTTTATTTTTATTTATTTATTAATTATTTTATAATGCCACATCACCTCTTATTATTATCTTATAACGCCACATAACCTCTTATCATTGTCTCATAATGCCACATTATACCCTAATATCTTAATTAAGTATTTCTCTTAAAAAAATTGGTGGAAATGAAGGGTGTTGTAAAAGAGTGGTCCCATGGTGCATTAACAACACAATGAACCATCACTTAAAATCATTTCTTTATGTAAGTATTTTGTTTTATTTTTATATTATTATTATTATTATTATTATTACTATTATTATTATTATTTTTATTGCATTTATTACATTAATAATAATAATAATAATAATAATAATAATAGTAATAATAATAATAATAATAATAATAATAATAATAACAATAATAATAATAATAATAATATTAATATTAATATTAATAATATTTTTTTTTTAAAAAAAACGCCTATCCCATTCAGCTTTGGGGACAAGACTCACCTTTAGCACTGTCTTACACCTCCAGACTGATGGGCAATCAGAGAGGACCATCCAGATCTTGGAAGATATGCTAAGGGCTTATGTCACTGACTTTATGAGAAGTTAGGATGACCATTTACCTCTGATTGAGTTTGCCTATAATAACAGCTTCCAAGCCAGTATTCAGATGGCACCATACAATGCCCTGTATAGAAGCAAATGCAGATCACCCATCTGTTGGGACGAGGTTGGCGAAATAAGGCTTTTAAGGCCAGAGATTGTCCAGGTAACCTCAGATAAGATAACATTAATCCGAGAAAGACTCAGGACACCTCAGAGTCTGCAAAAGAGTTATGCCGATAACCGAAGGAGAGACCTTGAGTTTGAGGTGGGTGATTAGGTCTTCCTAAAGGTGTCACCAACAAAGGACATTATGAGGTTCAGCAAGAAAGGGAAGCTGAGCCCGCACTACATCCGACCCTTTGAGATCCTGGAGAGAATTAGAAGCGTGGCACATAGACTTGCCTTATCGCTCGAGTTGGCTAACATCCATAATGTCTTCCATGTATCTTTATTGCGAAAGTATCAGCCCGAACTATCCCATGTTCTGAAATATGAAACTATACCGATCAGAGGAGACTTGACTTTTATTGAGCGATCAATTTAGATATTGGATAGGAGGGTGCAGGTGTTACATAACAAGGAGATTCCTCTAGCCTGAGTAATGTGGCAGTACCATTCAAGGGAGGAGTCGACCTGGGAATGGGAAGATGAGATCCGGGAAAAATATCCCCATCTTTTTCAGCAATCAGGTACGAAAAATTTAGAAGACTAAATTTCTATAAGGGGGGCAGAATGTGATGACCCTAAATTTTCTGAAACTGAAAAATAATAGTAATAGTAATAATATAAAAATAAAACAAAATATTTACATAAAGAAATGATGGTTCGTTGTGTTGTTAATGCACCATGGGACCACTCTTTTACAACATCCTTCATTTCCACCAATTTTTGGAGAAATATTTAATTAAGATATTAGGGTATAATGTGGCATTATGAGATAATGATAAGAAGTGATGTGGCATTATGAGATAATGATAAGAAGTGATGTGGCATTATAAGATAACAATAAGAGGTGATTTGGCATTGTAAAATAATTAACAAAAAAATAAAAATAAAAAGGGAGGACACATGCCTTGACATGTGTCAAGTTGAGGAGTGTCCTCTGTCACTTTAAAGGTATTCCCTCTATCCTTATTGCTTTCTTATAATAATAATATTATTTTAATAATGTTCTCACAATAATAAATAATAAATTTAACAGTACAATATTATGTATATCAATTTTAAATTATTACACATGACTTATTCAGTTATATATGATAAACTTAATTTTGTATTATGAAGTTCCATTAGCTAATTTGTTAATTTTATTATAATGTTATGAATGGTTTTTACATACGTATTACTATATGTGTCATCGTTATATTATTATATTATTTAATTTATTATTAATTTTTATTTATATATTGTTTGTATGCATATTATTTGCACTGTTTAATGTTATAATATTCATTATAATTTTTATATTACATGTTATAGTATGTTATCATCACATGTTATAGTATGTTCTCATCATGATAATGTTCTCAAAATATTCTTATCAAAAATAATTAAGAAACTTATAATAGTTCTTCTCTCTCTCATCATGTTCTCATAAAAATAATTCTATAATATTTTTCGCTCTCCTATATGAACATATGTTTATGCTCCTTTTCCCATAGAAACTTATTTTCTCTCTCTTCTTATACCTTTAGCTAAACACCCTTGATTCCAGTTCTATTCCGGCAACGATAATAACATATCCATCTCAGAGTAACATATAGGTAAGTGGCTTCATTTTCCTGTAGATTCATTGTTTGAAAACTGATATTTCTATAATACTCCCCAGAGATATTTATGCATTTAATTGCAATATTTCCGATACTGTAGGTTTTACGTATTTCTGTATTTATTTGTAATACTTCCAACATAAGTTTTAGATACTGCAAGTGTTATGTGCAAGTGTTGTGTGCAAATGTTGTGCGCATGTGTTGTGCGCGAGTGTTGTGTGCAATCGATTGCTATAAATTGCTTCATGTGAATTCATATTAATAATTTCATGGATATTTTGAAAATATGATATTATTGTTTCTTGATATCTACTACATTGATATATGGCCTGCAATTGACATAATAATGTCTTTTGAATTTATATGCATGATAATATGACATGGTGATGTCTCTTCTGACTATATGTATAACATAGACATGTTGATATTTCTTGTGATTGCATATGGGATATGCTTGTGATTACATATGGGATATGCTTCTGATAAGATATGAGTACATGGTAACATGCTTCTGATAAGATATGTGTGTATGGTAACATGCTTTTGATAAGATATGTGTGCATGGTAACATGCTACTGATAAGAAATGTGTGCATGGTAACATGCTTTTGATAAGATATGTCTGCATAGTAACATGCTTTCGATAAGATATGGGCGCATGGAGACGTGCCTCTGTTATGATCTGATGATATATTTGTGCTGGCAACTGTGATGTTTCCCTGGTCTCTATGATAGGATGAGAGTTAGGAGTGTGTATGTTTGGGTGGTCACTCCCCCAAAACTTATGTGAGGCACTACTCATTGGGACCCCTTTGGTAGTGCAATGCTCTCTCGCCAGAAGGGCACATGAGAGGGCCGTGTCTTGCACGGCCAATGCCTATCAAAAGTCCCAAAGCGCGCTGGGGTTGTGTGCGTTTGTGAGGCGCTACAAAACGGATTTACCCGTTGTTGGTGCTGCTCCTGTGGGATGGTAGAAGTTTTAACTTTGGACCCGAGGTTAGTGCTTTCACTACAGGACTTTTGTTGTTATGAATGCTTGTTTGATCATATCTGATACTTAATTGTAGTAATGTTTTAAATTACTAAATTTAGATTATTGTTGATCTTGATATATATATCATGCTTATTTTCTTTGCCCAATAAGGAATACAGGATATGTGTAAGATTAAAAATGAATTTGTCTAATAGCATGCATTAGAATGCATGAAATCAATACGTCGAAATTCTTGCTTAATATGCAATCTTTTAGAAAATATTTACACTTTCTAACCATGATTTTTAAGGATAATGATGGTCGCTTACTGAGTAGCCAAACTCATCAAGCTATTGTGAAATTTTTTCAAAGTAGTCGCAGCTGTATTGTTTGTATGTACAGTAGGAGTAGTTTGGAAGAAGTTTGTAGTCATGGATAAATTCGCCTTTATAACTTTTGTTCTATCAAAGTTGTATATATATATATATATATATATCCTCATGTTATTATAAGCTGTGAAATAAACTTTGTACAAGTCTGAAAGCTTTTGAATAGAAAATTTGTTTTGGAGCAATATATAGTAAAAATTTCGAATTTTGTTTTGTTTTTTAAGAATAGACAGTCATATCTCAGGAATTTAAGTGTTATTATTTATTCATCTTTTACCATTAAGTGTTTTTGATGAAATTTTTTTACATCAAATGCCTTTATTTCACTGCCAACTAGGACAATCTTTTCTGATCATCTGATGATGCTTTAATGAAATTTTTTGGTTTCATAGTTCCATCTGATTGAAATTATTTAATGAAGGAAGTAGCATTAGTATTTCGTTTCGTGGTTGTATGTGATCTAAATTATTTGAGGAAGAAAGTAGGTTTGCTTTGCAAACTAACAATTTGTTTATTCCACAGGCTACACTAACCTCATTTGAGACAAAGTCAACAACTGAGATTGATAATGCCAAGCGACTCATTACTGAGATGGATGCAATATTGCATGTTGCTGACGGAAACCTTTCTGGACTTAAGGAGGTCTCTTTTCTTTACACTTCATGGTACAAAGCATCTTTTTATATTTAAAGATCATCTTAGTTGCCCTTTCATATTTTAGGGTTTCGTCAATCATATTGAACGTGGGCTAAGTTGGCAGGATTGTATTCATTGTTTAAGTGCAGCTTAGTCTAGAACCTCCAGTCTTGGGGCGTACTTTTGAACTTTGATCTGCCACAACTGGTCTTCACTCTGTGACTTTTTTTTTTTTTTTTCTGAATCGCTGAAATGAGTAATCCGAGGTAGTTTTAACAGGTTCAAATTGAGTACTGGGGTAATGCTGGCATTGTGGAGGTAGCAGGTAGCTTCAATGGATGGCAGCTTTGGATTAAAATGCAACCTGATTCCTCTCCTGAAATTACTAATAAGAGGAGATCAAGGTGCTAGTTGTTTCCCTGTATCCATTCTTTTAAGTATTTTTTGTTTATCTCACAAATTGAATATGTTATAGCTAAACTAAACATGAAACTGGAGAACAAGGATGAATATTTCATGAGGCTCTTGGCACGATGGTCAGGGTGGCAGAGCCACAATGTGATGTCAAGAGTTCCAATCATATTCCATTAACATGTAAAAAAAGAAAAAAGAAAAAATAAAGGATGAATATTTCATTATTTGAAGAGAGGGAGTTCGACTTTTTTTCCTTCTCAGATTGGTCAGTGCAATAGTTGAACCCAAAAATTAATTACTGATCCTCATCCTCCTATGACTAGGGGCAATGGCCCGGGCCAAAAGGCCTGAATTTTGGTCCCATCCATTTGAAAGGCTGGGCCCTGGCCTTCCTTTGGATTTGGCTACACTATGATCTATTGGACCAGGCCCGCCCCTTCACGCCACATATGCTGGCCGTGTCCCAGGCTTAGCCGGGCCAGGTTATCTACGACATTCTTTGGTTGAATAATATTGTGAGCTTGTTATTGCTTTTCTCTTCATTGGATACCAAGAGTGATAAAATCTTCTTTAGCTCCAACTCTCATATTTTCTCTGTGATCCTGTTTGTCCAAGTTTTGGGCAATGTCAAGATGGCTGCTAATCAAGCAATATCATCAAATAGGTTTCCCCTTTCTTTGAATGTGTTTATAATAAGCAAGGCTGTTTAAGTTTCAGCCATTTAGCCTCTTCTGTAATTCCTCAATTTTTTTTATGTTCATAATTCTCTCCCTTGGAAAAGGTCGGAAAATTATGGAATCCCAAGTTGCACATTATAAGCCTTACTTGCTTTATCACTAGTTTGTGTCAAGACAACATCAATTGTGAACTTCAAGGGCTTATGAAGCTTTTCTCTAAATTTCCAATGATCTTTCCATCTCATATCTTTCGAAAATTTTAATTGCTGCAATAGAAAGCATTTTTAATATTTTGTACTTACTTACATACACTGCAGGGTAACAATGAAGTGGTCAGCAATATTGTGGCTTTATCCTGGCATTTATGAGGTGTTATTCTATCTAAGCATTCGTTTATGCTTTCTGACTTTTCTGAAACACATTTTTAGAATTACTCAACTGTATGAGATGGGTTATTGGTTTTTCCATGTTTTATATGTGTTTGGTAATGAAGGATTGCATCCCAAAACCCAAGTCGACTCATGATACTGTTTGTGAATGTTCCTTGTGTTGCAAGCATTGTATTTGGCACCTACCTAGATGGGAATTGTATCTTGTTATTCGCTTCTTCAAGTATAAATATCATTAATGGAAAGAAGTAAGTACTGCCAAAGTAACTGTGTATAGTTTGCACGTGGTTTGAAGATTCCTGCAGATAATGTTAAAGTGGCTTCATATAAGTCAACTGCACTGGTTTAAACAGAGCATGGTAGTGTGGACACTTTCATAGTTTCAATAGTGTAAGTCACATTCTTACAAAAAGTATTATGGACTTACAAGGGGTAAGTATTTGATAGAAAATGTTAGATGTGATTATAACTTTGCTTTATCCAGTTTATCTTTGATGATAAGGAGTAGAATGATTATCAAACACTGGCAATTGATATTAGAGATTTCCTATATCGAAGTACCAATTACGAGACCACAAATCCTACACCCAAGCTACTGAGCACACCTTACAAGAATTGCAATCCCACTATCTTACATCAAAAGTATACACAAACAAAAATCTGTTGAGAATAAATCACTAAAACATATTAGAAGTCCCTTACTTTTGTTTTGTTTTGTTTTTTTTTTTTTTTTTTTCTATTTTTTTGAAATGTTAACCTTTGAATTGCATTAGAGAAGTTGGGGTACAGATTGTGGTAGTCCGAGAGAGCCCTCTAGGCGGGTCTCTAAGTACAAAAAAGGTTAGTAGACCCTAAACAAAATGTGGGCTTATAAACTTGCCTGATTACAAAGGTTTTACAGTAAGTTCACAAAAAGAATAAGGGCTTATAAAGTCGCCCGAGTACTAAAGACCCTTGCTTTTGTTGAGAAATATTGAATGAGTATCAGAGTATGAAATAATTATTAAAAGTATTAAACAATAAATAAAAATGAAATTACAAAAATCCTAATTGTAAAAATGTTTTAACAATTCAACATTTTTCATTGTTGCATACTTGCATTTTAGGATAAAGAAACGGAAAAAATGTATAAAAAAGTAAAAATCTTTCACATAAATGATATAGAACAAATTGTGTCTTTCAATGTTCTCCTTGGTTCCATTGATGTGTTAGAGAACCAAAAATAAAATAAAAAGCACTTTGAAACTCAAAACTACATAAAACCTAATTTTTGTACACAAAAGAATGCATATAAGCTACCAACTAAGAAAAAATCAACAGCATTAAATTTATTAAAGCAAAACAACCATTAACATATATACAAGAAACAGTTCATTGCATTGTTTTTTAAATAAAATAAAAAAAATCATTTCTTGCAACAACTCTAAGATTTGGAGACGTATTATATGTTTTCCAAACATAAAACTAAAAATAGAAAACATATATACAAGAAACAGTTCATTGCATTGTTTTTTAAATAAAAAAAAAAAAAAAATCATTTCTTGCAACAACAACTAAGATTTGGGGACTTATTATATGTTTTCCAAACATAAAACTAAAAATAGAAAATGGGTATAAAATGGCAGATTGATTGCTGAAATCCCCCTTGAAACTCAGTGGATTTTTGTCCTAGAAATGGTGGTTTTTGGAGAGAAGGAGAAAGGGGGGGGGGGGGGGGGGTTGTTGGGGAGGGAAAATCTCTGAAGTAGCTCTCTCTCCTCGCTCCCTAAAATCCTCTTTTTTAACCTCAAAACCATTCTAGTATGAAAAATTAACTAAATGCTCCTGAACTACTTAACAAGGACAAAAAAACCACAAAAAAACACACATTTGGGAGGAAGGGATGGATAGAGGGGGGAAGGGAAAATTGCTGATCTCTCTCTCTTTCTCTCAAATCCTCTTTTTAACCCCAAAACCATCCCTAACATGAACAATTACCTAAAGGCACCTAAACTACTTAAGGGCAAAAATAAAACCGCACAAAAACACTTATTTTTGCAAAGAGGAGGTCACATAAATTAATTTTTTTTTCTTCTCAGTTCCATCCTTTTACCATAAACTCCTTCAACCGCCTATTTTCCCCCTAGTTCCTACTTCTCTCGTAGCCTAAGCTTGGTCTTCCATTGCCCCACCTAAAGTCCAAGTATTCAACTTGGTGGCCCTGTCTGGAAAGGCCTTTAGGGTTGACCAACTATGAAAGAGGGGTCTGCCCATCCCCAATAGGTGCGTCATGTGTTTTCCTAAAAGAACAAAACAAATTCATCAAAAAATAGGTGCATCATGTGCTGTGAAGATGAAGAGAGCTACGCCCACCTGTTTTTCCTTTGTCCTGTCGCTCAAGAAATTTTGGGGGACTCTTGTCCAACTCTTCAAGTGCCAATGGGTTACACCCAACTCGGTTCCACTTCTTTTTTGCTCCCTTCACCCTTTCCCTTGGCCCAAAGATGTTGTTTTCTTATGGAAAACTTTGGTTGCTGCTGCTCTCTAGGCCCTTTCAAACGAGCAATAACAGAATTTTCCACGGCGAAAGGTCCTGGCCGGGTGAAATGTTTGACAAGATTAAATCCCTGCTTATTTTCTGGGCGACTAATCACAAATCGTTCAAAAATTTTCCCCACTCGGCCTTTTTCCAAGACTGGGAATCCTTACTCTATTCAAGAAAAGCTCGCATTCCCATGGTTCCCTTTGGAACCCTCTATCTCTGGGCAGACAAAACTGAACTTAGATGGATGCTCTCTGGGTAATCCCGGCCCCCTTAGGGATTGGTGGTCTAATTAGGGATCATGTGGGTCAAATTGTCGTCTCCTTCTCCAAGCACATCGGCCACTCTGATTCCAATACGGTAGAGGCACTCGCTCTCCTTGAGGGCATAAGTCTTTTTAATCCCCTGTGGAGCCCTTTGTTAGTGCTTGATGGGGATTCCAAGAATGTTATTCAATACTTGCTTATATTTTTTATGAGATTTTGCACATTTGCAGGGGTATGCACGTCTCTTGGAGGCATATATGGCAGGAAGGAAACCACAAAGATGATTGTCTGGTGAAGGAGGCTGCATCATCCGTCTAGACATTTCCTTATTCATCACTCTAGTTTCTCCATGGGACCTTGTTTTGTACTTAATTAGACCTCTATATTGGTGACTTTGAACAGGGTTCCCCTTAGAGGGGACCTTTCTTATTCTTGTATAGGGCTCCCTTTCTTTGGGATGCCATTTTTTTTATAAAGTTCCTGGCTTGTGGGAAGCCTCATTTTTGACCTACTGTATACCCTTTCTTTAATAGTATAGAACTGTTAGTCTCTTCAAAAAACAAAAACCACATATTTTTGGGAAAGAAAAGGTTTTTCAATATTTTCTTGACCCTAGCAGGACCTGCTGGTTTGATACAGGACTAATGGACTGGCTGTCCTCCACTTCATTACTTGGTCACTGGACCATCCTGTCTGAGGGGTTAACTGGACTGTCCTATTGCCTCTTAATTGGATGCTTGCCACTTTTGCTCAAACCGAGTCACCAATTCATGGGTTGATGTGAGGATAGGATGGTTCATAAGTTCAATGACACCCATAGCAACTGCATAAGCAAGTCTGAAGAAGTTTGGGTTCCCTTTAAGATTAGGGTAGATAGTGAGATTACTGGCAAGAGAAAGGAACTCCCAGTGCAATTCTGGTGGTAAATTTGAACCCCAGATTGCCAATCACTCTGGCTTGAAGGCATGGTCTATGAGACTGTGAAACACTACCCCCTGTTATTTGTAAGACCTTCAGAATTGGAAAATCATTATTCATTTGGGGGTCGAGTGAGGAAGTGTCAGGCATCTTTTCTTGTACATGGTGGAGAATCTGGAGATAGATCACACCAAAGAGGGCCTGGATTCTGATCACAGGAGTTCCACTTCATGTACATATAAAATCCTCTTTGAGATTGCAAAAGCTTGTGGAAACCTCCTTCAGCATGATTAGTAAACAACAGCAGGAAAGTATGCACACAGTGAGGTTTCAGGTTAAAATCACAGAACATAGTTCCATTCCAAAAGAAATTATCATAGTTGCATGGGATTTGGAATATAAAATGTGGGGGTGGAAGGGAGAAAATTGAGATATTGCCAAGGGCAAAGATAAGGCCTAGGAAGCCTCTCAAACTGCGCCAGAGAGGAAATAGAAGAAAAATCAAGTATATATGTTGGCTGGAAAATGACTGGAGCAGAGGAGAGGGAAAAACCTGCAGAGGAAGCACCAGAGGTCAAATGCGACAATGGTTTACAGAACTCTTACCTGGGGAGGACGAGCCAACATGGATGATGAGTCAGCCTTGAATAGACATGTCAAAGCCAAATTGGAAGTGGCTTAAGAAGGGTCGATACATTGATAAAGAAGCACAAGGAAAGTCAAACTTCAAAATACTTAGAACCCAATGCCAATTTTATAGGGATATTAAATCTGCTGAGTTCAAATCAAAATGGAAATTCAAGTTCAAATTCAATGCAGAATTTGAATTCAAATTCGAGGTCAACAGGAAGGGGCAAATACTGCAGGAACAAGATATGTATGCATTCGATGTGGATCAGGATACCTTTTGATTCCACCGAAATAACAGTGACCCAGACTGGGTATATTGAAAAAGCCAGTAATTTAATGGCGGAGGAACAAGGAAAGACATGGCTTGCACCTGGCTAACTGAATCAAGGGCCTAATCCTACCGATCAGATCTTGCAGTCTACCTCTTTCCCTAATCGAATGATAATTGATAATGCCAATGATGATAGCCAAGGATATGGTGCAGAGGACAATTGTCATGATCAAATGAAGCATGCCGAACTAGATCTGCTGTGCACTTGTTTCAAGAGTTGATGATGTATTTAATCTTATTGAACTTTTTGGTGCAAGTGGAGTGATTGACATGCAATAGTGAGAGAAGAAAACACAATATCATTCCCCACCCCGGATCTTCAAATCTGAGTGCAAGGGGCTTGGAGCTTCTCCCACAGCGCATTTGCAAGAGAAGGGGAAGGGTTCCAATGTATGGGATCAGAGAAGACGAGAGGGCAGGTAGGTTTGCCAAAAGGACTATGGAATGAGGCAGCAATAGGCGTTGAATATCGTGGGTGATGAGATGTTTTCGATGGGCGTCACACCATGAGAGATAGAGGATCAAATGTGGATATGCAAATGCCTTAAACTGGATTGGTGAAAGTTGAAAGAGCACCTGAAGATGCTACAGAGGATTCGAAGTCATCACTGTAATCAACATTGCAAGCACCCCTTCCTGTGGCTCCAATAGATGTATTCTAGAGTGGTGTGGCGTTATCTTATGCAAACTGGTTTGTTGGGCTCAGGGAGGTACAAAAATGAATCTAGTTGGTAACATGGTTGTTGCTCTTGCTCACCAAGCAAGGATATAACGTTTCAGATAATTGAAGGGCTGGAGTTGCAGGTAGACAATGAGGGTTTTACGTCTTCCTCTCAGAGCCTCTCTTGGGATGAAGACAGTGACTATAGCCTGATGGACAAATGCCCAGCAGATGGAAGATCAGTTGATCCAGAGAAGGAATCCTGATTTTACTTAGGCCTGTGAAAATATGGGAGCGGTGTTGCGTGCTATGTACTTAAAATATGATGGTCAAATGGATGATATTTGGATGCCTTCACGGCTAATGCAGCAAAAGTCAAGAAGGAGAAGAATAAGCATAGTTGTAGGGGTAAACAGAGGTACCAAAGAGAGAGGGAGAGGAATCAGGGAACTGAAAAATCTTACTTGTGATTTATATTATGACACAGGTTACCTGAGGCTCATCAAGAAGGTAGGTGCGTACCAGTCTGCCAATGCACACAGCCTAATAATAATCTATGAAGATTTTTCATTGAATACAAGACGTCTGGGAGGTTGTTGTGTTAATGTTAAAAAAATAAAAAAATAAGTAAATAAATAAAATTACAAGACGTTTGGGAGGCCCCAAAAAGAAGAGAATAGGAATGAGTTTAGATTCGAATGTGAAGCCCAAGATTTTGGTTTTCATCAGGACTGAATTGGAGGAACCTGATCTCAGATCTATTCATTTAGTCTGGATTACAATGTCAGCTAGGTGGCCCATTATTCCAGCACATGGTGTTTGAAGCGCCTATGGTTGGGTTCAATTGGCTAAATACAGCTGAATGTGGACTGAATTCGCCAGGTGATAGGGAGGATTCTAGCATGAAGAGGATTCCTGTAGTTTTGAATACTGGTATCAGCAAGTAGGTGTGAGGCCTTTTAGATTCGAGCTTACATGGCTGGAAATTAAGAGGCTACTTCTGAGCTTGTTAAGAAATGGTGGCCCCTTTCATTGTGGAGGGATTGTTTGGATTCTTTTTTTTTGGGTTACATTGATGGGTTAGAGGAGAGGAGCCTGTATAGATTATACCATGAAGGTTATTGCCTGAGCTTCCAATGAGGGGTACCAAAGTTCGGAATAAATTTATTGGCATCAAATCAAGGTTGAAATGGTTTGATGAAAGTGATTGGAAACCAAATTTGTCCATGTGACAGCCTATTGTATAAGAAGAAGCAATTTGACACCTGAGATTTCTATTTATAGTAAAAGAACATTTTATGGTGTATTCTCAAAAAAAAAAACAAACAAAAAAAGTTTCTTTGTTGTAGATGAATCTGAGAAAAAAATAGTGTTCTATCAAGAGGCATTTAGGGAAGAAGACAGACCACTTCTTGTCTTAGAAGATATACCATTCAACATGTCTCAAGAAAGCATCATTTGACTCGAGAGGAATTTGATGAAGAAGAGATGGGGCAGGCAGTATTAGGAAAAAAAAGAGATAAGGCCCCTTCTCCCAGTGGTTACCTATTGTCTTTTTTCCCAAGCATTTTGGTTAAAGAAGTGGTGCTCCCAATGTTCCAAGAGTTCCATGAGGGAGGATTGGATGAGAGTGAAATGAACTTATCCTCTATAGCTCCGATTTATAAATAAAGATCTCACTGAGGATATTATATATCTTAGGCGAATTAGTTTTTTGGGCAGTGTGTCATACTATTGCAAAAGTATTGGTCACAAGACTTCCTGAGGTGTTGTTTCAGATAATATCGCTTCCTAAAGCAGCTTCTGTCAAATAGAGGCAAATTTTAAATAGTGAATTAGTGGCCATGTGTGTATCCATTCTAGACATGGAGACATCCCAGGGGTGATGTGTAAGCTTGATTTAGAAAAGACATGATTACTTTGACTGAGAAGTCCTAGATAAAAATAGGTTAATGTTGTTTGGGGATGGATGGAGTAGGTGGATAGCAGGTTGTCTTCTCTTCTCACTTCCCTATCATCCTCAAAGGAACCCCAAAAGGTTGATCTCCACGTTTTAGGGTACTGAGGCAGGTTATTGTCCACCTTCCTTTCTCAATTTTGGCAGTCTTTCAATAAGATGCTAGAAGGGCTTTAGGAGTCACAATTGTTGACTAGGTGCAAGGTACTCTATGGCTATCCCATAGTATCATGCTTGCAATATGCAGATGACTCTGTAGTATTCTGTAACAAAAGTGAAATGCATGTGAAAAAGTTGCACATTTTCGAGATTATGAAGCTATGTTCAAAAAGTCGGCCGCCTAGGCGGTTGGGAGGCCCAGTGCAAGATGGTGGCCCTGGGTGGCTGACTAATCGCTCTGGGCAGCCGCTAACTCCCCTCCCTCCTTTCTTTTACATGGTAGCCGCCTAGGTCACTAAGCGGTTGGGACCACCTAGGCGGCCGCCCCCGTCTTTTTGAACATTTAATGAAGGAGCCTCGGGTCTTAGGGTGAATATGGCAAAGGTCATATTGATTGGTATAGGTGTTACGCGGGATCTTTAGGGAGTTTTGGTGCTAAATGTATTAGGACCAATACTGAATGACTACCAAACAAATATCTAGGGCTCCCAGTGTCTTGAGCAACCAAAAAAGGCAATGTGGGGAGGAATCTTGGAAAGGTTTCACTAGAAGTAAGCGGTAGGGAAATCGAAGTTCGTTTCTTTGGGTGGGAGGATTACGCTAATCCAATCTAGCTTGCCTAATCTACCAGGTATTCATTTTTCTTTTATTCTTGTTCCATCAGTTGTCGTAAATGAGATAGAAAAGTTGACAAGGAAAATGGTATGGTTCAGTGGGGAAGATAATATTCTGCTTGGTAAGCTGTGATAAAGTCTGTAGGCCTTAGTGTAAAAATGGGGCTTGATGATCAAATTGAAAGAAAAAAAGAAATCTTGAATTATTAGCAAAGTGGTGGCAGAGTTTAGGGGCACAAAAAGATTTGCTATGGGACGAAATGAATAGCAGTGTAACTATGGAAACAGAATGGTTAGTTGTTTATAAAGGAACATTGCAAGAAAGGTTATCAGGGTTGAGAGGTTAACAACTGCAGGGCTAGGTTTTCTCAAGATGTGAGAGTACAAGTGGGAATGGGAGACATTAGATCTTGGTTAGACCATTGGTTCAGCCACAATCTCGCAAAGTCCAAGCTCCTGAACTGTTCATTTTGACAGGAAATTGAAGGGCCACTGACTGATATAGTTGAAGGTTTAAGGGTTTCAGACTTCTTGGATATCTGGTTTAAGGTGTTTAGTAAGGTAGGGTAAGATTTTCACTCGTACAAGTATGATGCAAGGCTTATGCCACTCCTTTATCCAATTGAGTTGGGAGATTGGACCGATTTGGGCATCTCAGAGTAATGGGGAACTCTGCACGAAATCTATGTACGAGATGCCAATGTAGAGTCCTGAGAAAAGGGCCTTCGTTTTCATAGTTGGGCAATCCCCTGGCACCCAAAGAGACAAGCCTCCCTTTGGCTTGCTGCAAAAAAGTTTCAATGATTGACAACTAAATGCGATGAGGTGTGTCTATTCCCCATTGCTGCTTCTTGTGTAATAAAGGTGAGTGTACAAATGCACCTCCTTTTTGCATTGATTTCACTAGCCAATTTTGGTCGTTCATCTTAAAGCACTTCGGTTTAGTATGTTACGTATGTCAATAAAAAATGCTGCTAATGCAGTCATCTCTGCTGCTAAAAATGCGAATCTTTTTTTTGAGACTAACTTCGCTGGAAATTCCATGGCAATCTGGCTGGAAAGAAATATTAGGTGCTTTAGCTGTAGAAGTTGTGGACTGGCAAGCGTTGAAAAGCATGTTAAAGCCACAATTTAGCATGGGAAAGAGCATGACCTGAATTAGGGGTTTGCCCTTCAACTGAATTCGATGCCCATTGGACAGAAACAGCCAAGCTACTGTACCTCATCAGTCAGCCTAGCAAGTGGAATGCCCATTGGATGGAAACAACCAAGCTACTGTACCTCATCAGTCAGCCTAGCAAGTGGAACTCTCCTCTCATGGGTTTGGTCAAGTTGGATTTCAATGGAATTTAAAGGGCATTCCTGGTTTTTCTAGTTTGGTTGGTTTGCTGTGGGACCACAATGATATAGTGTAAATGACCTATTCCAGGCCACTACACTCATGTGATGCATGTGAGGTGGAGGCCTGGTTACTTCTTTTTGGCTTTGAAGAATAAAACGAAGTGGCCTAAGGTAGAAATAGAAGGAGAGTCTAAGAATGCATTTGGATGGGGTTAGTGGTCAAATTACTGTTCCTCGGTTGTTACAACAAATATTTGACAAGAAAATCCGGGCCTTCATTATTCATACATATGGGGAATACAATGTTGAGAAATATTTGAAGGGGTATCAAAAACAGACCTTGCTATGACCTTTTTGTGCGCTTCTTAATGTTGTACTTATGGCATATTTAATATACAGTCATACATAAAGTATACTGTGCATGTGCTCAGTTTTGTAAATGAAAATGGTACATAGTTGTACATTAATTTTACTGAATCAGTTGTCACCAAAAAAAAAAAATTGTCTTCTATCATTCCTCTTTCCTTTATTCTCTTATTCTTCGTGCGTGGAATGCCTCAGGGCATTCTACACACAATCACACAAAATTCTTTCATGACGTCGTAAGCTCTCTTGCTCTCGAAGTTTATTTTTATTGCGTTTTTCCAAATAGCTTTCTCTCCTTCATATACTTTATTTGTCTGATTCTTTACCAAATCCCAGTCTCTATCTAAGAAAGCAAAACTGAAAAAGAGAAAACATAATATGAAAATTAGCATTACCCAAACTGAAACAGAGAAAACATAATATGAAAATTAGCATTACCCAAACTGAAAAAGAGAAAACATAATATGAAATTTAGCATTACCCAAACTGAAAAAGAGAAAACATAATATGAAAATTAGCATTACCCAAGAAAATATGTTGCATTACCAGCCACCAAACTGGTGAGCAGTTTGGTGCTGCCGAAATTGGTCTGAGCTCATAAGATGAGGTGTAATTGTTTTTTTCAAAAAATAAAGAAAAATAGTGTTCAAGTTATTTTGTGTTGTGTTTTCTAAATAGCTTGCTGTCCTTGTTTATCTCATCATATAATTCCTCTATTTGTCTAGTTCTTTATGAACTCCTAGTCTCTATTTGAAAAAGCGAAACTGAAAAAGTATCTTAGTATATGTTCTTGCTTCCTCTCATCTTCTGTGAGGAAAACATAATATGAAAATTGAGCTGTTCCCAAGAACACATGTTGCACTATATCTGTTGTTAGGACCAGACCATACCACTGAACTAGTGAGGGGTTTGGTTCTGTCAAAACTGGTTGGAGCTTGTGAGACTAGTTGGACCTTTTTTTCACAAAAATAAAGAAAAATAGCCCAAAAATACTATGAAATCTATAGAAATAAAAATAAATTTTGCTGGACTTTGTTTGGCTAGTCCAACCAGTTCAGCCGGCTTAAACTAATCAAATTTTGTTTTGACCATTTTGTCCAAATCGGGTGTTTGCTTTGGAACAAACTGGCTAGGGTACTAGTTGGGCGCATTACTACTATTCTTTCCATGTTCTAATTTTTGTTATATTTTATTTTTTCATGGTTTTTAGTCTCATTTGGTTGGCCAATTCTTTAGGACTCCCATTTTATTGAGAAGATAAATTCCCACAATAGAAGGGACTAAAGAGCAAACAACAGAAAAAATCTATTTAGGACCAATATACAGAGCAGCTAGGGATGAGTTTCCAGGGTAAAGTGCTGCCCTAGGAATGTTTTCCCCATGTAAACACCCATCTCTAGCTTACCTACCAGCAAAAGAAAAGAAAATGTCAATAAGCAAATATGTGAGTTACATTGATATTATTCTGCACATGCACAGGATGTCTAATAGAAGACCATTGGATTATAACTGATATATAATGTTGGATTTCACATTGAAGCACATTTATTATTTCTAGTGCCAATCATTTGGGTCTTTCTTTCCTAACGTTCTTAAAAACAATCCTGCTGTCGATATGATGTAATGGGGTTGGTCATATTCCACTGTTGTCCATGTTTATTTGGGGTTTACAGTTACTAAACTTGTTCAACATTTAACTTCTGCATGTTAATTTTGTAGAGCAAAGAATTGACCAGCTTCCTCACTTTTTTATAAGGAGTTGAAAATGAAATCTAGTGCATAAAGGTCTGTTTGTGACTTGTTAGCTATCCCCAATGAGTGTTTGATTTATGTAGTTTTATTGTGTGGTTTATAATATTTGGCGCGTCATGTATTTAATGTGTGACATACAGAGTCGACTAAAATTTTTCCAGTTTGCCACATTTTCAAACTCCATGTTCAACCAAGTCCTGTATCCATCGTATTTGTTGAATTTCAAAATGTTTTTGAGCTCATTAGCCATATTACTTTATACACTATCTGTTTGTTAACCATTTGTTTTGCTTGGAACAGATAAAATTCATAGTGGATGGTCATTGGATGATCGATTCCCAAAGAGAATTTATTACAAAGGATAATATACAGAACAATATTCTAAGAGTTGAACCATGATTTGCTTCATGCAGCTCGAATCAATATTGCCTGGGTATGCAATGAATTGCTATTACTGTTGCTCTATCAAGAACTGATGGGGGAAAAAAAAAAAACTAGTCTCTCTTATGCTCAACGTTTACAGCTTTTGAGCCATATGGATATAGTAGTCAAATGAGGCTATAGTTCATGAAAGATAAACTTCGAATAATTTTGCTTCTTATCTTGGCCATCCTAGTCCAATTCCTGCTACTTGTTTTTAATGTCATACTTCATCACTTTCTTTTGTTTATTTATCTGTTACAGCTTGACACCAGTTTCAATAATACCAGCCAATATGTGATTCACTTTGGAAGACATGATTCATATTTGCTGCGCTCCAATCCAGGCTGTAGTACACCATTCCACTAACTGGAATGTGGTTCCCAGGTGCATCAGTCTCCCCAAAAATTTCAGAAAGGGCCATGTTCCCTTCTTGATGACCATAAAATGAAATAGGTAATCGTTGCTTTTAGTGAGAGGAACAAAGATCATCCAGGTTAATATATAAAAACAATATCATTCATGTACCATCATTTTCTAGTACCACTGATCATGAATCACACCCGTATCAAGGCTTTTTCTTTTCTTATATATATATAAATAAAGCATGTTACTAAAGACTCAGCATTACAAGAAAACCAGAATGTGGGAGAAATAACCCTACCTATATACACTAAGATATGAAAGTGAATTTGGGTTCGAAAACCACAGCTCAATTCAAAGTTGCTTTTTTTCGACAACCTCAAGATTGTGTTCAATACCTGTTTACCCATTGGAAACAAAGGATTGAATGAACTGTTTTCAGTAAGTAGCTACACACATAAGAAAGATCTCCAACGTTGAAATTTAAATTAATTCTGCCAAGGGCAACATGTTTAACCGTTAAAGCCCAGAATTTGGCCATTTATCTCTATTTTTTGCAATGTTGTGGCTTTTTGATGCTTTGGGAAGCTTTGATGGAGGCATTTCCACTAATGTCGCTTAAAAATAAGTTTACATGGAAAGTATAAGCTATTAGATTGTAAAAGACAGTAAAAATATAATATATTCAAAATGTAAGCGAAATCATATGGAAATTGGCATTATAGTTTTACTTTTTTTCCTTTTTGCTGATAATTGTTAAGCTTTCTTGGGTTTTAGATTTTCCTTTTATTCTTAATTCTCTTTTTTTTTTGCTGTTTTGGAGAATCCATTTTTGTAACTTTACCAGCAAATAAATTGCACAAAAAAATACCTGCGTTAAAACATCTGCAGTCTATTCTTATATATCCCAAATGATTTCCTACTCCCTGGGGAGTATAATATTTATTTACTCCCTTGGACAAAATACATGCTAGGGATATTGTTTAGATCTCGAGAGAGTATAATATCTATTTACTCCCTTGGATAAAATGCATGATAGGGATATTGTGTAGATCTCAAATTTAGGGATATAGTCTTTAAAATCTATAGGCTAATTACAGTAGGAAAAAAAAAAAAAATTCCAAAGAGAACTCCATGTACTGGAAAAACTAATGCTTCAAGATTGAATAGAGGCTGTCCAATTTTTGAAGGGCCAGATCTAGGTATCACATGACTCAAAATACAAATTTTTTCTTAAAAAAAGAAAAAAAAAAAAAAATCTAGGAATTCTTTTGTGGTTGGCAAAAGTTTAGACTAAAAAACTCTTACCTAAAGTAAGTGATTTGAGTGAGTAGATGCACAATAGCTCCCAAGGGAGCATAATTTATGTGCGAAATATACTTCAGCTTTGGATTATGCCATCATGATATGGGTATGTGGATTATCCAATATGTGGTTTTCTTTTTATTTTTTATTTTGTTTTTGGTAGTTGTAGGAATCGACTTTGTGATACAGTGTTGTTTGACGTGAACGGCTGTCAGGAATCAAACTTGACATACAACATTGCTTAACGTCAACTGTTTAACTACTCAAGCTCAAGCCTGATTCCTAATTCACCACAAGTTGATACGATCAAATGCGGGAACTCTTTACTTGTTTGTGGAGATGCACATACACTATTTGATGGCACGTGTGGAATGTAAAAAATTCAAGCAAATAAAAAGGTTGAAATGTGCTAAAGAAAAAAAAGACGAGAAGAGGACATTGATAGTGTTTTTTATGTAAAGGCAATAATTGAGTGCTTGTTGAAAGATACCTGTTTTGTTGCCGGGACAAAGCACGGTTTCCCAAGGGCCAGTTTACAGGAGGGTAAATGTCCTCTTGAAATGAAATTGAAAGTTCTTTGCGGTAAGAAAGAGGTTATTTAAGGAAGTTTTAAGTGGATAACTTGCTGAAATGTCTAAAAAGTTTTAGGTAAGAATATAAAGTCATGATTATTTAAATATTATATACATAATATGAAAATATTAAATATTATTTTATATTAAACATAAAACAATGTATATTATATATTATATTGTAAATATCTATTACATACATAAAATATATTATATATATAAATATATATTACATAATATAATATATAATATAGTGTATTTTATATTTATTTTAATATATACTATATAATAAAATATATAGTATTATATATTTATATTTCAATTATTATACTACATATTTATAATATATAATATATATTACGTAATATAATATATTATATATTGTATTTTATATTTATTCTATTAGAATAAATATATATTTTTATTATATATAATATTATAAATATCTATTATTATATATTATACAATAAAATATGAAACATATATATATTATATTGAAAAAGTCTTCTCAATGCCTATAGGCGAAAATGATAAGTGATTTCACCTACTCTCATCATCATCCAAAGTTCATCGCACGGTCACCATTGTTCAGTAGTGTTTTATTTTTCATTTTTTTTCTACAAATCGGAATGATATGAAATTTAGAGTCTGTACATCTTAGTGAGGTGCACCTAATAAAAATATGAAAAAAATAATTCTTGAAAAATAAATTGACCAAAATACCCCCCAAACATTTCGGAGGCATTTTGGTCACTTTTTTCATATAAAATATTTTTTTTATATTTTTTTTTATAGATTTGCCTATTTTTTATGAACACACGTTCCAAATTTCAAGTCATTCTGATTTGTAGAAAAAGAAAATTGAAAAATGAAACACTACTAGACAATCGTTACTGTGTGATGAACTTTGGACAGTGATGAGACTAGGTGAATCACTGTTCATTTTTTCCTATAGGCATTTTGTAGCATCTTCCTATTATATATAATGCAAATGTATAATAATAATTTAAGTAAATATATTATATATAACGTAATATAATATATAATATGAGTAATGACACTATGAGAACCTCCCACACCCATGCGAGTAGGATCTCAAAGGATCACCATTAAATTTTGACATAGATCTCTAGAAAAGTTATGACATGGGTATAGGACTTGGACGAATGGGTTTATTGATAAGTTTTCTAGAGATTTGTATCAAAATTTAATGGTGATCTTTTGGGGTCCTATTCACATGGGTGTGGGAGGGTCTCATAGTATCATTTATCATATAATATAGTATATTTTATATTTATTTTATGGGAAAAATTTATATAGAGCGGAGGCTCTAAACAATCAAATTAGAGCCGACCTCAAAAATTTCAGTCGAAGAGGTTGTTTTGGGGCCTTAATATCATCAAATTGATCATCTCGACATCAAAATGCATGGACATGAGAAAAAAATGGAGTTCAAATTTTGGAAATAGTGCATCCTATAACGTATTTTTGGACCATCAATTTTCAAGATTTTCAAGTTTTCATAGATCTACTTGATCTACACTATTTTTTAAGCTTTAAAATTTATATGTAAAGATGAAAATATATTTTAAGACTGTCACAAAGATTTCCAGCACTGAAACCACATTTCTCGACGCTATTTGAAGGCGGGCTGTAATTGGATTGTTTAGAGTGTTGGCTTTATACAAACTGCACCATTATTTTATTAATATGTATTTATATAATATATAATATATAATATAAATATAATGAATTATTTTATTATTATTATTTATTCATATATAATATATACAATATAATATAATATAATGCAAATATAAATGCAAATTAATAATATAAATATAAGGAGGGAGGCATAATAGAATTTGAGAAACCAACTTCCTATTTTAAGTTCCATCATTTAGATGGAAGATTTTCTTTTAAGCACGAGGAAATAAGGAAATTCTAGAGGAACTTTTGTACTTTATAAGTTATGTATATCAAACACGGAACTTCTATAGTAATGAGAAAGTTCATTCTTCCTCCCCCTAACTTCCTATTATCAAACACCCCCTCAACTATATTGCTAAACTAAGAAGTGGAGTTTCCCACTTGGGAGTAGAGAGTCACATACATACGGCTAAACCAGGGAGAACGGGGGTGCATGAGGTGGTTAGAAGAAAGAGGAGCATGTGACATGGTTTTTGCCCTGAATTATACAGCTACAAAGAGGGGAGTATGATGGACCAAGGTGGGCACCAAGGGCACTGTAGTGTTGGAGTGCCAGATTGTATGATAAGGACCATAGCCATGGGGATTTCAACGTGGCCGGAGCTATTCGGATGATGGATGGTTACTGGAAACTGGTCCACAGATGGACATGCGAAACAAGTAGGTAGGAACCCAAGGGCCTCCCAAAGAAATTGAAGGTATGGTGTCCTTGAGGAACTGTTTTGAATTCAAATTTTGATTCCAAATTTGTTCTAGGCTCCTACGTTTCGACATTTACCTCCTGTTGATGTAGGGTCGGATACAAGACGCATCAGGGGCAGCGGATATAATTGCCAAGACCTAATATTTTCTGTCAGGACCAAATACCAACATGTTGCACCTTTGTTTGTTGATACAATTGCTATTTTCTATCAGACATGGAGGATAGAAGTCATATATGATATACACATATGCTCGCCGCCATCGAGAGTGTGCCACGCTCTCTAAAGGGGTTTCCCTTGGAGGAATCCGGCAAAATCCTTACGACGCAGGATCAGACCACCTATGGACTTCGTCACATTGGCTCTTCTTCACTCGAGTCGTCCTACAACAGGTTCGCACTATGATTCAATTCCTGATTAAAACGTTCCTGACCCTTGCTAACGAAGTTCGTTTTATGTGCGGTGATCAGGCTCTCACGAAATTTAGGGGATCTTTCGGTAACCACATCGATGGTAGGGAAAGAAGATTGATCAGCGAGGGGTGGCTACCTGTACCTTGCCGAGGCCCAGGCTCTTAGCAGCCTGCTCTGCAGCTTGTAATTGGGCAATCAAGTCCTTTCCTTCTCCCAAACCTTCACATAATTTACGTTCTTCATAATGTTATAAGCAACATGATTATATCTTATCACTCTGAGGGTATGATCCTGTCTTGAAGAGGTTCACTATTGCTAGTATACCTGTGAAAGATGGGTCAGAGACCTCATTTGGTCGATGATATCCATCATTTCTAATGTGCGTATGATGAAGTCACCGAGCTCCCCATCGTATTCTTCTGTGAAGTGTTCGACTTCCCCATATCCTCGAGCTGTCAGTTCTTCATAAATCATGAATTCCGAATCCTCTTCTAGTTAGAAATTTGCATCGGCTACATGATTTTTCTTGTGATATGAAAGAAAGACTACTGTGATCTTGTCGGGGACTATATAATTTTATTTTTATTTTTTCACATTTTTTTTCCTTTTGACTAAGGTCACAACAAATAGTCTTACTACAATAATTATTGCTTCAAATAAAATAAAACTAACAAATCCAAGATCTTAAAAACCTTGTTGCCACTTCTTATACTTGAGAATATAAAGATTAAATTGTAAGAAATAAAATGGGGAGTGCCGGAGATTACCTCAAGCGGGCTTATTACATCCCACATTGAGTCACCACCATCCGATGACGCGGGATCGATGATCTAGCTTCAATCTCAATCGAAAAAACAAGTTTAGGCCAAAGTAATTCTATGGAACTTTTTAGAATTTATCAGACCCAGATCTTAATCCCAAGACCTATTTTGGCATATCCCATACTACCCAACCCTTAGACTATTCAAAATGAGAGAGAGACCTAGGAGGTGACCTAGGGTTGGAGTGTGCCCCTCTAAAGATAGGTTAGGAGAGAGACAGGTCTAGAGAGAGAGAGGCTATAGAGGGAAGAGAGAGTGGGGCATGCCCCTTAAAGACAGACAAGAGAGAGAGAGAAAAGAGATATGTAGAGAATAAAAGGGGGTGCACCCTTATTTATAGTGCAAAATTGGGTTTTGAGTTTCTTAGTGTTTCCCATAGTTTACCTCTTAACTGAGATTAAATGTGAACCGTTGATCAAGGGTGACTTGTCGGGTGAGAGATCTGAGCCATCCATTCCATAAATGGGCCATCAACATTATGGAAGGTGCATGAAACATTATCCCCTTTTCCTAAACCATTTTCCCATCAATAAAAAAGCAAATCCAATCATGAAAAAGCCCCACCTTCTAGAACATAGCGGGCCCATGTGCACAATGGGCCCTCATGAAATTTTATTTGATATTTAACAATAATAAAAATAATTTTTGAATATTTATTTGAATATTTAAATCATTGTAAATTCAATATCTTTAATTTTACGAATCTAAATTTCATAAATAAAATATCCAGACGTTCATAAAAATTCAAATAATAACTCTAAAATAATTTTCATCATAAAACAAAAATAATAAAATTAATTTGATAAGAAATGGATTAATATAGCTTAGGAATTAAATCAACAATCTAGGGCACTTCACCTTCAAATGTGGACTACAAACCACACTTACTTTATTGAACCGACCCAGTGTTTTTCATGACCCACAATCCAAGTAGGGGCTTATTAACGAGTCACCAAAGTCTGACCAATAAGCCAAGGGGTCGCAATCCCAGTCTGTAAATTTCAAATCCTCTTCTAGAGACGAGTTAAGATCACTTAGACCTGATGCGACCACAGCTCTTATGGTGCATAGGGGTATCTCTAGCACATGTATACGCTTCACCGTGAAAGGTGGATTGTTTTTCGAAATGGAATATCAATATGCATGCCGTGTGATGGTACATGGATGAGGCTTTGGCCCCGTTTCTGTAGGCCACCATCACACACAAGGGTCACACAGTTCATCGGCTCACTCTTTCGGATATACTCCGATCTCATAAGGGGTGACCTATTAAAACCCTTATCGGATGATATTATATGCCCAGGTAACATGGGTTTTTCCTAACCGACTGGCCTAGACTATCAATCACAGTTAGGTATTAGCAAATATCGTTTGCTTAGTATGGTCCATGAGAGACCACACTCCCACTGAGTTCATGTTCTACTATATCATTTTATTTTACAAACACTTATAAGGCTTTTAAAGGCCACATAAACCCAACATATCCTACTTGGCCTTTGAAGGCCTTACATTCTCTCTTCCTCACTTTCTCTCATCCCCATCTCTCTCTCCCAATTATAAACTCTCTCTCAAGCACTTTTCACTGATTCTCTCTTTATACATTAATCATGGCCTTCATTATCAATCATTTTACAAAAGGCCTTATAGAGGCAATGCCTGTTTTCTCTTTGCTACTCGGATCTCGTCCCAAAAGTGGTCTTAGCCCATCTTTCATATCGCATCGCGAATGACATACTTGTTGTCGTAGAAGACCATCATGTACCCTCATCGTATGGGGTTGTAGGTTAATGGGCTCAAAGGAGTTCTTCAAATAAGTTGCTCCCTTCTGTAGCAATACAACCAGGTTCCATGGGTGAACAACATTATAATCTGTTGTTCCATCTGGCATGTCAAATGCTAACTGGTGGTCCCACTTGGATATTTAGTTTATGTAGATCTCGATCTTTCTTAATCTCACCTCATTCCTCAGGTGATAGAAGTATGGTTTTATATGTTTGGAGTTCTTATGGAATCGTGACTAATTTGACTTATATATCGCCACCGTGTTGTCACAGAAAATCCTTATCTGCCTCCATAATGGATAATTCCACCACATCCTGTTTTTTTTATTTCCAAGAATTTGTACCCATTCCAAGTATGAACACATATCCAGATGTAGGCTTTGCATCATCTGGATCCATGAAATAGCTTGCACATGTATATCTGAATACCCACACAGCTAAAAGAAACGTGGGACTGTAGCCGCTCCCACTCAATTATTATGCATACAACGTATACATTTTCAATATTCTTATGCCTATATCATGAAGTAACATATCAAGTCTCATGTAATATGTAATTCAATGCTCGTTGGTTTCATAATATGTAAAACCTTCCTAAACCACAAAAAGTCAACCACACTAGTTATCTTAGTAGTAAATTCATACAAATCAAGTTATCTAATCAACACAACATGTGTCAAGGAAGCCTAGTAAGAAGACATTCTTATAATATTTCCTATGGTTCAAGGTTTTAGGTAATCGAGGATTTTAAATATCTAAAAACATGAGTCAAGGTATATGAGTATGTTTTAAAAAATGCATGATAGTTTTTATCCCACTTTTATAAATACCTTCATGACACAATGTTTTCTTCTTTAATAAAAAAAAAATATTGACTTGGTGTATATATATATATATATATATATATATATATATTTGCAAACAATAATTATATATTAGTATGACAGTTTAAAATGATATTTATAAAGACTTAGTGGACCTTGCAAGACTATGTGGTTTTCTCAAAGTCATAGACTTAGGTTTTTCTCAAATCATTCAATTTTAATTTTAAAATACATGCTTAGTATTCATAAATCATTTTACCACATTCACTTTTAATTTCCTACTAATTCAAGTCCATGGTTACAAAAAAACAAATCATAAATACCATCTTATAATTTTGTCCAAAATAAAACATGGCTAAAGAATGTCTATTAAAGCATTGACAAAATATTTCTTTTTTAGCAAATATGAAGACTTTATTAAGAAATCATCATCACATGCAACACATCATATCACATACAACATATCACATTATGGATATTATTGGGAGGATGGTCACTAAGATCGAGTTCCATCAAAATACTCCCTTCATGCTTACATGTTTGAATGAGCCACACATATCTCTCGTGTTTCATCCTTATGGCTCAAATCTTTTGATCAAATCACATTTCCATATGTATTACTAGCTTAAGTAGTTTATACTCTAGCACAATGAGGCACTAAAACACATGGTATTAAAAAAAATCAGTTCTTTCAAATTTGTTAGCACCTATCGCTTAATGTCCATAAACTCCATATATATTTATAAAACAATTAGCCAAAAAATATAACCAAAGCATATTAAACATAATAAAAAAGTTATTAAATCATCTTTCCCGATATAACCATACCATGTAATGTGGGATAGATTTCATACCTTAAAACCATGTAGTGTGGTACATAAGCTTTCTTGATTTATTGCTTTTACTCGTTTGACAAACTTTTTTAATCTTGGAAGAGTACGCAACTGATTTCATATGTCACGAAATATCCATCTATTAGGCACTTGAGGAAAATAAAAATATATATTTCCACAAGTCTCATATCACTCTGTTAAGTAGGCTTGATAAATATAGCTACTCATGTTTTAATGAAGAACATACCAAATTACAGAAAATTCAGGATGATATTTTTTCAATCCAAAATTTTTATTCGTTTCTTCCCTCAAATATTTCTCTCTCAAATAAATTTTATTAGAAACTATACTCAGAATGGAAGTCTAAAACCTTAGTCTGAGCCATAAAACATTTTGGTAAGAATAGAAATGAAATCTTGACTTTCAAGTCATGGAAATAATTTTCGTTGCAGAAAACAAGACTTGCGCATCCTTCAATAAATCAATCATATCTTTCAAACCACAACGAATTTCTTGATGAAAATTTTTTTGTTTAAAATTAGATTCAATTTTATGAGTCGTAATAAAATTTCAGCGAGAAATAAAATCATATTATTGGTAGGAAAAATCATAGAACTCAATGGACAGTTCCTGATTTTTACAGGGTCAGAACTGACACCCTTCATTTGTGAGTCCATAACTTTCAATTCCCTTAGGATCTCCTACTGAAATTTTGTAGGCAGATCCTACTTTCAAAGACACACAATTTTACTGAGGTATGTAATAGAAAAATTCATCATTATCTCTTTCATATCACTACTCCAAAATAACCCAGAATACCCATTATGCAGAATGCCTTTCTGGTGTTGAAATATTCCAATAATTCTTAACCGTAGGTGTATTACTTGATTACAAAGGTCAATGTTTTCTTATATCTCATTCTCAAAATTGATCTAGACTCTATAAAGAGAAAAAACATCTAATAGCATCAAGTATTAATAGCTCTGATACCATTGAAAGAAAGACTAATGTTATCTTGTCGGAAAATATATATTTTTATTTTCTTATTTTTACTCATTTTCTTTTCTTTTCTTTTTCTTTTGACAAAGATCACAACAAATAATCTTACTACACTAATTCTTGCTTCACATAAAATAAAACTAACAAATCCAAGATCTTAAAAACCTTGATGCCACTTCTTATAATTGAGAATATAAAAATTAAATTGTAAGAAATAAAATGGAGAGTACTTGATATTACTTCAACAAGGCTTATTACACCCGACACCGAGTCACCACTATCCGATGGCGTAGGATTAACGATCTAGCGTCAATCTTCAACCGGGAGAGCAAGTTTAAGCCAAACTAATTCTATGGAACCCTTTTAGAATTTATCAGACCCAGATCTTAACCCCAATACTTATTTTGGTATATCCCATACTACCCAACCCTTATGCTATTCAAAATGAGAGAGAGGCTTAGGAGGTGACCTAGGGTTGGGGCGTGCCCCTTTTGAGATAGGTTAGGAGAGAGAGACATCTAGAGAGAGAGATGCTTTACAGGGAGGAGAGAGAAAGTCTTGAGAGGGAGAAGAGAGAATGGGGAGTGCCCCTTAGAGAGAGACAAGAGAGAGAGAGGAGAGATGTGTAGAGAATAAAAGGGGGGTACACCCCTATTTATAGTGCAAAATTGGGTTTAGGATTTCTTAGGGTTTCCCATAGTTTGCATCTTAATTGAGATTGACTGTAGACCGTCGATCAAGGGTGACTTGTGGGGTGAGAGATCTGAGCTATCCATTCCATAGATGGGCCATCAATATTATGGAATGTGCATAAATCATTATCTCTATTTCCTAAACCATTTTCTAATTAATAGAAATTAAGTCAAATTAAATCCAATCAAAATATTATACATAACATAAAATAACATGATCATTCTCGTACTTTCACAAAATCTTTCAAAGATATATCAAGTCAACAATCACTTCAATAGTTAGTCAATATATGATCAATATATTTCAAACACATGTCACAATTGACTATTACCCTAACATAAGGTCACATGGACCACAAAACAAAATCTTGGCAAAAAATAGAAAGTGATAAGAGGTTGGGCGTGCCAATTCAAGGAAGGCATGCATGGCCCCACCTTCTAGAACGTGACGGGCCCATGTGCGTAATGGGCCCTTACGAAATTTTATTTTATATTTAAAAATAATAAAAATAATAAAAATAATAAAAATAATTTTAAAATATTTATTTGAATATTTAAACTATTGTAAATTTAATATCGTTAATTTTACAAATCCAAATTTCATAAAAAAATATCCAGACGTTCATAAAAATTTAAATAATAATTCTAAAATAATTTTTATCATAAAACAAACATAATTAAGATTCATATGGCTTAGAAATTAAATCAACAATCATGAGGCACTCCACCTTCAACTATAGACTACGGACCACACCTTGCTTTATCGAACCGACCCTGTGTTTTCCTTGACCCACAGTCCGACCAGGGGCTTATTAGCGGGTCACCAAAGTCTAGCCGATAATCCAATGGGTCACAATCCCAATTTGTGGATTTCAGGTTCTCCCCTAGAGATGAGTCAAGGTCACCTAGACCTGATACGACCACAGTTCTTATGGTATATAGGGTCTCTCGCACATGCATACACTTCACCCTGAAAAGGTAGATTGCTTTTTCGAAATGGTCTATCAATATGCACGCCGTGTGATGGTACATGGATGAAGGCTTTGGCCCTATCTTTGTAGGTCATCATCACACATAAGAGTCCCACAGTCCCTCGGCTCACTCATCTGGGCGTGCTCCGACCTCATCAAGGGGTGACCCATTAGAGCCCTTATCGATTGATATTTTGTGCCCAGGTGACATGGGGTTTTCCCAACCGACTGGCTTAAACCGTCAACCACAGTTCGTTATCAGCAAACATCATTTGCTTAGTATGGTCCACAAGGGACCACACTCCCACTGAGTTCATGTTCCACTTATATCATTTCATTTTACAAGCACTTATAATACATTTAAAGGCCACATAAACCCAACATGGTAGGCTTCTTGTCTACGCATACAGTCTTTTTGTTGTCTATTTGCACATGAATGATTGATGCAGAGTATAGAGGGGATTATGCCATTGTTGTACTATCATGGTTTTTTTTCCCAACAGCACATTATAGGAGGTGTCCACAACTATAATATGAAACAAGGGTTGAGTACTCAAGCCGTCCATGATAAATATTTATCCTGAGTCCATTAACCATTGTTACAATGATGTCACAATTAGTCATTAGATGTTAAATTGGATTCAGTCACAAATTTGAGAATCTTTTTTTTTTTTTTAACTTTTGAATCTAGTTAATGGCATACAACTCGCTAATTTAAAATTAGACAGACAAATATGATTGAACGGTCATGCTAAAAACAAATGTTCTCTTTGTATACGTTTACAAATACTCTTGAAATGATAGATCCAAAGAACAATATGAGCCCGTGCTTCAAATCGAAGAGCATTGAGATGTATCATGCGAAGCATACATTCATATCCCGTGAATCTAGGTTTTTTATTTTTTTTTCAGCAATACAAAATCGTTGCAAATATTACCCTCCCAAAAAATATCTAAATTAAGAGAGACTATTAGTTGAGCATTATATTTCTAGAGTTTTTCTAATTAATGGACAAATATTTCGAGTTCAGGATTTTTACTAACTGAAGAACAGTTATTTGAAGTTATAGAGTTTTTTCTACTAGTGGCTAAAATTTTAGGGTTGAGTATTGCTAGGGGTTTCCCTTTTGGAGGGGCCCCTTCCAGAAATTCTCGATGGCACAAGGCTGAACCTAGGCCAAGGAGGGGGTTTGGAAATAGTTTTCAACCAGCAATTGACGCGCCTCGGTTATACCTCACTAGCTGCGTCATTGCCCCAAGCGCAAAGATATCAGATACAAGCAATCTTCTCTCGTTTTATAACCCGTTCCACTCACGTTCCTCCCACTCTTCAACGATGTGGGATATATATTAAATGAACAAGGTTCGGCATCACGCCTCCGCCAATTCTCGCATTCTCTCTCTCCACGAAACTCTTTCACGCCTTCATCGACCTTCTCTCGATTTTGTCAATGGAAACGACTCCACCAACTCTCTCTCTCTCTCCATTTGCCAGTAGAACCTTCCAAGTGTGTATAGCTACGAGAATTCTCCCTCTTTAGAAGTTCTTGCCGCCAACGTTTGAAAAATGAGCGGGTCGGATCGGATTCGGCCAAGTTGACTTGGGAATTAGTGGGACCTGTCCATTCCTCCCATATATCAAGAACCAGCGGGTTTTTTTAAGGAGCCAATAGATCCAACCTAACCTTTTTTTCCATATTTTTTTTTATCTTTTTCAATTTATTTGATTTTGTTTTTTTTTTTTTTACCGGTTCTCTCAATGGGATTGTTGATTGGAACTACTGATCCATCGTTGCAGACCGGTTTTTGGGATTGGTGGTCTGGATCATCTATAGTGTTTTGTTTTTGGGAAAATTTCGTCTAGAAACATAATTACTCGTATTATTTCATGCTAGACCCTCGTTCCGTTTTTCTTTCAAACGACATAAAAAAACTTCTAAAGATTTCACCATACCTCATCACCAACAAATCTTTTTATACCATTTCAACAAAAAACCTTTTTTTTAAGGAAAAAGATGATTAAATTTTTTTTTGAATTAAATGGTATAAAAAAATTTATTTAGACTAATTTTAATAGTTAAAAGTCAATAAAAGGGAGAGATAAGAGATGATGGCATACAGTGAAATCCTTAGAGATTTTTTTATGTTGCTTGAAAGAAAATGGAAAAAAAATCTACCATAAATAATACGATAAATTAGAGTCCTATATGAAATTTTACTTTTATTTTTTAACCTTGCTTGTAGCTATTAATAATCTCTCTCAAGCTTAGATTGCATTCCCCAGATGAATTGCATTTCCCAGATGAACGAACCATTGGGATCTTATTTTCACCCACCAAAGCAGCATGATATCCCCCAGCATATTCTATACCTACTCCCTAGAAGGCCAAACTGTTTTTATATATAAAATTTTGGTATTTATATTTTAAGCTCCCAAATACTTCAATTTGACCATCCATAAACTAGATGGTATTTTATTCAATGTCATAATATTCTAGTGCGTATGATTTTTCTTTGGGTGTGGTTTCTATAAGGTTGCAACCTTAAACAATCCAAATACGGCGCACCTTCAAATTTTATCATAATATGTAATATTGGTGTAAAAAATTCTTAAGATTATCTAAAAATCTATTTTCATATTTAATTTTAAAATTTTAAACTCCAAAAAAGGTTAAAATCAACTAGATCTATAAACATATGAAAATCTTGAAAATGGATGGTCTCGATAATGTGTTGCAAGATGCACTATTTTTGGGACTCAGAATCTTTTTTTTCCTCATATTTCTATATCTTGATGTTGAGATGATCAGTTAGAGGTTTTTTCAACATTAAAACAACTTTTTTCGATAGATTTTTGAGGTGCATATGTAATTCTACATTTTAAAGCTGCAACCTTATATAAACTTTTTCCTTTTTCTTTTTCTTTCTCTTAAGTTTGTCACTAGGTTAAGGATCCCAATCCCAAAATTTGGGGATCCTATGAATGTAGAAAAAAAAAGGGCAAGTATCCTATGGGATCCTATGAATGCAGAAAACCAAAGGGTAAGTATCCTCTGAATGCAAAAGCAGATAACTATTTGGCAAAAAAGAGAGCATATAGCGTACTCTCATGGAAGCACTCTGTACATTTACACCCTCGAGTAAAAGGGCTCACTTAGGAAGACATTTTCCATGTGAAATTCTATGATCCACACAATTTTCATGTGAAATTCTAGAATCCACTTTAGAATCACTATGAGTATTTACAAAAGAAAATTATGAATTTTAAGCTATTAAATGCTTAGGTTTGACCGTTCACATGTTGTATAGTGTTTATTCAATATATGATAATATTATTTTTTAGGCACTCATATAGTGTACTTTTTTCTCTTTTGAAATAGGTCCCTAGGTTGATGAGGAGGTTAAATCCTTAAAACAAGGTATGTGACCAGCCAAATAATGTTAGTCAAGAGAGTGAACTCCTCAAATGCTTACATGGTAGCAAACAAGTTTTTTTTGCAGCCCACTTTAGAAATTTGTTTTTTCAGCGGGGGATAAATCAGTGGGAAAAAGGGTCCCCACCCTTTTCCACTGAAAATAATAAAAATCTAGTACATCAATTGCTCACAGAAATCCTTTGAAAGGAAGTATTTGCCACATCAAAAAGTAAAGAAATAGAGAATCAAATGGACAAGCTTTTCAAATAGTGGTTGTTCATGTGCAAATCTACTCTTGGGCAAACAATTTGTAAACTGATTAGCTTCACAATAAATATGTCATATACTCCATTAATAATCACGTACTGACGCAATGTAGTGGTGGGAAACACCATCGAACTGTCCTGGTATCTCTCGTTGATCCCTCCACCAATTTAGAGTCACTTTTAAAGAAGGAAAAATATTATATAAGGGTGAGGCCCTAAACATCAAATTAAGGCGCACCTCAAATATTCACAAGAAGAGATTGTTTCAGTACGTAAAAGTCTTCAAATTGATCATCTCGGCCTCAAGATGTATGGACATGATAAAAATGGATTTCAGTGAAAATAGTTCATCTTGTAATACATTTTTAGACGGTCAATTTTTTAGTTTTTTAAGTTTTCATAGATATGTTCAATCTACACCATTTTTTAAACTTTAAATTTTATAATTTGAGATAAAAATAAATTATCAAGCCATCACAAATATATACAATATTGAAATATCGTTTTTAGTCTATTTGAATGTACCATTAAACAAAATGTTGGTTAGAATTCTATTCTTCAATCGTTCTATAACAGTTAACCTCTCAAGTGTTTCGATCTACTATCAGGTTTCAAATAGTACAATACAAGTACATAACTTCTTAGGGTTTGAAATAAGTTTCAAAAAATTCAAATAGGACAATAAAAGGCACATAACCTGTTATGGTTTTTCAAATTTTTCAAATAGGTTTCAAATAGGTGAAATAGGACAATACAAAGCACAGAACCTCTCATGATTTAAAATAGGAAAATACAACACACATAATAAGAAAATACAACACACATAACCTCTTATATTATAAAGAAAATTGTTCAAATTGTAAAAGAAGATTCATTTTTGCAGATTTATTGGTGAAGAGAATTGTCTTCCCTTTTATATTATAAAGAAAATTGTTCACATTGTAAAAGAAGATTCATTTTTGCAGATTTATTGGTGAAGAGAATTGTCTTCCTCTTATATTATAAAGAAAATTGTTCAAATTGTAAAAGAAGATTCATTTTTGCAGATTTATTGGTGAAGAGAATTGTCTTCCCTTTTATATTATAAAGAAAATTGTTCACATTGTAAAAGAAGATTCATTTTTGCAGATTTATTGGTGAAGAGAATTGTCTTCCTCTTATATTATAAAGAAAATTGTTCAAATTGTAAAAGAAGATTCATTTTTGCAGATTTATTGGTGAAGAGAATTGTCTTCCCTTTTATATTATAAAGAAAATTGTTCACATTGTAAAAGAAGATTCATTTTTGCAGATTTATTGGTGAAGAGAATTGTCTTCCTCTTATATTATAAAGAAAATTGTTCAAATTGTAAAAGAAGATTCATTTTTGCAGATTTATTGGTGAAGAGAATCTTGTCTTCCGTCGCTGTGTAAGTAGTATAGAGTGAATTGTATTTGTCTTTCCTCGCTGTGCAAGCAGTATAGAGTGAATTGTAGCGCTTCCCATTTGGTGAAATATACCTTGTCTCAAACCTCTCATTCTTTTGCTCATAAAGAAAATGTTTAAATTGTTGATGGTCATGTTGCTTGTGAATGGCTCTAGACAACCTCTCATTTTTCTGTTTGTATAGAAATTGTTTAAATTATTTAAATTATCGATGGTCGCTTGTGAAGGTCCTATACAAGCTCTATACAACCTCTTATTCTTCTGCTTGTACATAAAATTATTGATGGTCGCTTCATTGGTTAAAAGCTCTCTTTTAAATTATTTAAATTATCGATGGTCGCTTGTGAAGGCTCTATACAACCTCTCATTTTTTTGCTTGTACAGAAAATGTTTAAATTATCGATGGTCGCTTCATTGGTTAAAAGCTCTCTTTCATTGAGATTGTGATGATGGAAGTTAAAAAAGACTATAGTGTGATCCTAAAGGTTGTCTAAGGTTAAAAAAATGATGGAATTTGCCTTGTTAAAAAATGGGGTGTCTACAAAACTCAAATTCTTTAAAATTACTGGTAAAATTAAATATAACTATATATATATATATATATTAGAATTTACAATTTAAAAGAAAGAATTAAAAAACCAATTTAACCTAAGGATGTCTTTAGTAGTTATAATATATTTCTAATAAAGTAATAACAAAGTAAATATAATTTTTTTTTATGAATATCATTATTATATATTTCTAATTATAAATAATTTAATAGGTATTTATTTTTATTATAATTTTATTAATATTAAGGTTAATTCTTGTATTATGACAGTAATAAGTGTAGTTTCATTATCTATAATTTTGAATATTATATAGAATTATTTAAATTAGAATTAAATATTATTAAAATATTAAAATAATAAAAATAAAACTATATGAATTTATTATAATTAATTTAAAGCTAAGATAATAATTTAAATTATTGTCATTAATTGTTTTTATAGTAATATTAGAATCAATATTAATAATGTGATGGTAATATTATAATAAATTTAAATTATTATCGTTAATTATATGAATATGTTATGACAGTAATAAGTATAGTTTCATTATCTATAATTATGAATATTATATAGAATTATTTAATTCAAAATTAAATATTATTCAAATATTCAAATAATAAAAATAAAACTATATAAATTTATTATAATTAATTTAAAGCTAAGATAATAATTTAAATTATTATCGTTAATTGTTTTATAGTAATATTAGAATCAATATTAATAATGTGAAGGTAATATTATAATAAATTTAAATTATTATCATTAATTATATGAATATGTTTTACATGTGATGCACTTTCCCATTGAAAAATCATGTAATTATTTAGGTGACCACTTAATGCATATCAATATGTGATTCCATCACATATTTAGAAGTTATTTATATAAGTGCTTGAAACATATCTACGTACTGTTGATTACATATTTACGTAATAATTTATGTGATCGTTTATTTCATTTTTACATACAACGCTGATCTTACTAGTAGCTTTTAAGTTGTACTTTTATTTTATGTTATTTTATTTTTCTTTGTCTTACTAGTACGTAATCAAGTTCATGATTCTACAATGTGAATCTCATCATATGTACACTTTTGGTGCTTTTAATTTTGAATTTCAGTACAAAAATATTACAATCACCCCAGCTATCAAATTTAAAATAGAGCAGCTATGGTGTATGGTTGACAGTGTCTGAAGTCAGATACGACACATGCCAGCCCACCAGCTTTACATGTGATGGCTTGCGTATTGTGACTTTTTGCCTACCCAATATACCTGTCTCTTATAGGCAACACCTTTTCTAAATATGCTTACTTTTTTAGTCTAATCATCCATCTCATACCATGATATGGAATGGCAAGGAATTTGAAATTGCGCCTCGTATAATTCAGATGAGGAAAATGTTTATATAAGGTGTCAACGGCGCACCTTAAAACTTGTCAAAAAGGTTTTCTTATGCTAGAAAATCCACAATTTGGTCATCTTGACCTTGATATATATATATATATATAAACTTTATGGTCATCTTGACCTTGAAATATATATATATATATATATAAACTTTATTTGTACCTTAGGTATATCAAAATGAGAACCTCTCTAATAATTAATCTAGACAGTCTATTTGGTGAATTTTAAAATCTTGGCCATCAGGAGTTCCAAATTATTTTTTTCTTCTTTAGCATTACTCATCTGATAACTATAAAGCCATCTAAAAATTTGGAAAAAAAAAAATATCCATCTAAAGCCTAGATCTTAGCAACTCACCAAATAGACGGCCTATGTTAAGTGGGTTAAAAAATAATTCTTATGGGGAGTATGGCATTTTCGAAAAAAGAAAAAAAGAAAAGAAAATATTAATGATTGTTTATTTAATGAAAGAGTTTATGTTTGGAAATTGAGATCAAACAAGTGGGCCTAATATGGTTTTTGAATATTGTTTCATTATATTACTCTTAAATTTTCAAGCGAGAAACTAATCCAAACTTTTAAGGGAGAGAAAATGTATCAAATTTTAAGTTCTAGAGAGAGAAACTATATAAAAAATTAGAGAGAGAAATAACCTAGATTTTTTTTAGTGTGAAACTAACTCAAAATTTTTAGAGAGAAAAAATATATCAAATTTTAAGTTTTAGACATGGAAAGTATTTTCAAATTTTAGAGTGAAACTATATCAAAATTTAGAGAGAGAAATATTCCAAAAAAAAATTAGAGAGAGAAACTCTCAAAATTTTTAGAGAGAAATTTTAAGCTTTACAGAGGGAAAGCTTTACAGAGGGAAGAATCTTAAAATTTTAGTGAGAGAAATTATATCAAAATTTTAGATAGAGAAACTACCTGAAAACTTTTAGAGACAAAAACTACCTCAAAATTTTTGGAGAAAGAAATGATCAACTATTTGAAATTTCATAATTTTCGAGAGAAACTTTTCAAATTTTTTAGAGAAAAACTATGTCCAATTTTATTTTTTATAGGGAGAAACTTTCTCAAAATTTCAGATGTGATGTCTTTACATATGTAAATATTTTCATGTAAATATTTTCCTATCAAACGATCCCACACATACCAAATGATCCCTAATACCAAATCATGTTATACAAAAAGATGATCCAAATATGAGATTTTCATAACCTGAGTACCATCCAAAGTCATCCAAACAAATTTGAGTAATCAGGTTTTTACATAACTAAGATTTGACATAATAAGGTTTTGAATCAAAACCTGGGTTTATTAACCCACGGACCCAAAGCCTAAATGACGAGTCCATGATGGATAGGACAGTGCTCTCTAAGACCGAGGGTTAAACTCTTACCAAAAGCACTTTTTATCACTTGAAAATACACTGGTGCAATATTTTAAAAATAGTTTGCAAGTAATCAGAATGGCACCAAAGAAATACAGTAACGTTTCCTCAAAACAAATACTGACTCTTCTATTAAAAGTATCAAAGCATACTGAATGAAGGTTATATGAACCGACATTTATGAAAACATGTTGATGGTGTTTGTCGCATGTCAACAGGTATCAATATGAGACGAATAGATCCATATAGGAGTTGGGATTATCCCCCTTTCATAGTCAACAATTGCTGATGTATAACATTCCGATGTTCAAGTCAGTCAAAGTCTACTCCAGTGGTAAGAAAGTTTAAATCAGCCATCCATTGTTAAAATAAATCTGTGATCTTACTAGTTGCATATAAAACAGCATATTACATGTATAATATGCCAATGCTTAAAAAGAAAATATTGAGAGCACGTACATCTTATATGCCTACTCTCTTCTAGTGGAAGAGACAAAATAAACCCAAAACTGAAACATATAAAGTAGCACATAAAGAAAGAAAGGAATTCATATAGTTTCCATAAGGAAAAAGTACGTTACTTCCGTGTACTCGAAAACTCAATATTAAATTTTAATCTATAGTTATACAACTCGCAATAAAATTAACACTAATATCCCTAAAATTGGAGAACTAAGCACTAATCTAATTTTTACCAAAATACTCAATACTGCACCTATCTACATGGTGAAAAGAGCACAATAAACCAACTAATCGACATATAGGGATAATGAGTTACAGCCCTTTGAAAGAGATAGCTAAGGTCTTAAAAAATAGATTCATGACTCGGATCATCGGTTCCAATCCGAAACACCGATTGTTTAAACCCTGCTCACAACCTTGCCTTAATGAGGTATACCCCTCTCAGAGAGAGACAACCAAGGTTTTAAAAAATGGACCTTGATCGTCGGTTCCAATCTGAAACATCGATTTTTTAAACCCTGCTCTTAGCCTTGCCTTGAAGGGCAGCCCAGCAGCCTTGATCATAACTGCGCCTATATGAACTCAGCTACCGTGAACCTCCACACCTCCCCTCTCTTCACCTCCCCATCCACCTTCAATCCCCCCCACCCTTCCCTTCGTGTCCGCCCCTAGCCCCCAGTTCTTGTACTCCATACCAGTGCGCAAAATCAAATTGGAACGGTTAGCCGGACATGGGGCTGGGAGCGGTTAGACGTGGAACAAGACTAACTGGGGCGGTTAACCGAACTAATCGGTCAAGTAGACTTTTTTCTTAAACAGGTCAAAAACCCCCAAAAAAATAAAATAAAAATTAAAAAATAGAAAAATTATCTTATTACATACATTTATCTTACAAGAAAAAATAAAAACAACATTTTATATAAATTAATATTTGAATACTATGGTCCGGTACATGATCCCAAGCAGGGCACACAAATCTTTTTGTTTCCTAGAATGAAGTTTGATAATAAGTTTATAATACCTTACCACAAATGTATTACCCCGATGTAAATATGGACTCTAGATATTCAGGTGTTGTAGAAACATTACATTAGTATATGCTTATTAATAAAAAATATAACCACAAATATATGTTTACGCATTCTAGTTTAAGTTATGCAAACCTTCAAAATAATGCTGATCACAATTAGAAACCATGGAAAATAAATTGATCCACCAACTTTTACATGTCCATCTAGAATTTCATTGGTAAAGACAAGATGTCACAAGGTAGAGAGGCTGATACATATAGGATTTGTCATATTAATCAAAACAACATATTTTTATCAAAATAAATAATTTTATCAAAAAATATTACTTTATTAAGAAAAATAGAAAAACTCTTTCTATATTCACAAAAAATAATAATTTTATTAAGCAAAATAAATTTTTTTTTGAAAATTTGATTTCTCAAAAATTTCTAAAATCGAGCAACATTTCAGTAAAGAAACGACCTTCAATGTTCAGGTAATTGAACAAATCAACATACAAGCACCATAAAGGCTTTGATCATCCTTTCAAATGCACCAAAAATCATAAAAAAAATGTTCCGTATTTTTTTTTATTTGAAAAAATCGTGAAAAATTCAGATCTGTGAAATCGAGCAAGAAAAAAGTTTATATAAAAGTACTTACTCAATATTAAATAAGCATACCTATTCTATGTGACAGCTGAGGCCTTGACGATCAAAATACAAAAATAAATCTGATAAAGAACGACCCAAAAATCGATCCAAAATATGTTTTTTTGCATCAAACACATGTTCTTCAAGCAGCAGCTTTTTCGGGCCATAATCGACCCCCAATATTTTGTTTTTTGATCAAATTGAAAGAGATATATGGTAGATGATTCTATTAGGATTAAAAGACCTCAAATTTCAGCAAAAACCATTGACTATTGAAGATGATATTGATGAAATGACATAAATTTCTAAAGGCGTGAAAATCCACCATTTCAATCCACAAAATCTCTTGATTTTTCAATCTTTGATTCGAATTTTCTTGCTTTATAGAGAATAAATAATGTTTTACAGTTATAAAGCATAAAAAATGCCAAAAAATGGAAAGAAAAAGAACAAAGAAAAGCTTGAAAAAATTAATCTATGAATTCCTGCATCAAATGAAAATAACAACCGTTATTTTAATTGTACCGTTATTTGTTCATAAAACTTGTTATATTATCTAACCGGTCCGATTAGCATAAAAACTTGTCTATTTAACTAAAACAAGGTCCTTTCGACCCCTAACCGGCCAGTTTGGGGCCTGAAATTTTATGGGGCTATACCTTAGGCTAGGAGATCCACAAAACCGCCCCTAATCGGATTTAGATAGTAATTTCGAGCTAACCGGCCAGTTCCGACTCTAACAGACCGGTTTTTTTAATAATGCTCCACACACTTGTTTGTATCTTGGATTGGCTCCGTCCCCCATGGATGCCACCCTTCCTTGTTCACGACATCCCCAAAATATGATTGCATGATCACCACCCTTGCATGAGGTATCCGTGGCCTTCCCAAATAAGTCAAGAAATTTCTCTTCACTAGCGTTGGGTCAAGAGCAGCTTGATGGGACAATTATGAAAGACAAATCCCGTATCCTGTGTGGGTTCAAACCTTCCATGAGCTGTATGCACGAGAGAGATAGAGTATGCACAAACATTTAATATAGAGAGAGAAAAACTCACGTAGTGTTGAAGAGTTGAAGGTGGAGAATCCATCCACAACATTCTTGCTCCTTGTGATCACAATCTTCTCTATTCCCCCCTTTTCCCATCAACATAATATTTGTCTTCTTTATGCCCACCTCATCCACATTCTCCCCGTAAACCCATGCTCTCACTAAAATCAGCCACTTCTTTCCCTCTCTCGTTCCATTTGGGACCATTTTAACTGCCTCAGTTATCGTCGTATAATCCCCACTCCCATCCTTTGCCACCACCACGTTATCCCCAACATTCTTCGAATGTGAAACTCTCATATCGATCCACAATAATAAACCTTACTTAAGTTGTTGAAATTTTTTTCTAGTGGGTTCTCGTAGGTCTTTGTCATGTTTTTGACCATGGCGCGAGAGTTTCTGAGCATACGGATTATGGGCACAAGTACTTGGCCAGCTCTTCTCCTAAGATCTTTCGTGAATCTTGCTTGAAAAATCCCGGTCCGACGCATGTCTTGATTGGTCATGGCAGCATTGAGAAAGGCTTTCAGGTTTGTTGGAGATGGAAAATGTGGTACTCGTCTGTTAAGAAGTAGCTTTTCGATAAGTAGATGTGGTTTTCGTGCGAGACAAGGTGGAGCAAATGGTAAGCAAAGAGGAGCTGGAATAGGGTATAATCAACAAGACAGAGGCAGTCTCTATAGATCCTTCTTTGCCGAGAATTCATGATTTCTCAATATTTCTATAGAAAAGTCAGATTCGAACCATGAGGTTCTCAAATG
This sequence comes from Amborella trichopoda, assembly GCF_054954075.1. NCBI lineage: Eukaryota > Viridiplantae > Streptophyta > Magnoliopsida > Amborellales > Amborellaceae > Amborella > Amborella trichopoda. The sequence continues at coordinate 29,237,165 of NC_142342.1, forward strand.
AATTAATGGTCTCTTTTAGGGTTAGTCTGACAATCTCCTCTGGGTTTTAGCAAATAGTGCTTCAGATTTTAAAGCAAGAGTGTAGAAGCAAAATTTTGGATAAGGGGTGCCATTACATAACAACCGTAGAACGACAAATGGGTCACTCGATATTTTATCCTGGTCACTTGATATCCGTAGAACGACTGGAAATTTCATCCTGGTCACTTGAAAAAGGTCGATGGCTCTATTTCCCAGCTAGTGATCAGGATGAAATTTTCAATGACCCACTTCTCGTTCTACGGATATCAAGTGACCAGGATGAAATATCCAGTGACCCACTTGCCATTCTATCGTCGTCATGTAATGACACCCATATCCTACACTCTAGCTTCAAAGTCTGTAGCACTATCTGCCAAAACCAAGAGTGAGCTTGTCAAACTAACCCTAAAAGATGCCATTAATTCTTTCGATGACCTTCATGGTTCGAATCTGACTTTCCTAGAAAAAGATCGAGAAAACATGAATTCTCAATAAAGAGGAGTCTACAGAGACTGCCTCCGTCTTGTTGACCATACCCTAATCCTGCTTCGCTCTGTTTGCCAATTGCTCCACCATGTCTCACCTGGAAACCCCATCTACTTGTCGGAAAGCCACTTCTCAACAGACGAGTACCATGTTTTTCAGCCAACTCTAGCAAACCTAAAAGCCCTTCTCATGTAGCCATGACCAATCAAGACACGTTTTTTATCGGGATTTCTTGAGCAAGATTCACAGAAGATCTCTCAAGACTAGGATTTCTTGAACTAGATTTATGGAAGATCTCATGAGGAGGGCTGACCAAGTACTTGTGCCCATAATTTGTATGCTCAGTAACTCTCTTGACATGGTCTAGAACATGACGGAGACCTACGGATATAGAAGAAATTTTCCAATAAACTAAGAAAGGTTTATTACCATGGGTAGACGAGAGTATTTCACAATAAAAAAAAGTCAGGGTTAATGTGGAGGTGGCAATGGATGGGAGTGGGGGTTATACAAAGATAACTGAAGCAGTGATAGAGGTCCCAAATTGGACAACAGAGGGAGAGAAGTGGGTGATTTTAGTAAGAGAAGGGGTTTACAAGGAGAATGTGGAGGTGAGGAGAGAGAAGATAAATATTATGATGATGGGCGAGGGGATGGAGAAGATTGTGATCATAGGGAGCAGGAATATTGTCGATGGATTCTCCATCTTCAAATCTTCAACACTATGTGAGTTTCTCTCTCTATGTTTTATATTAGTGCATACTCCCTCTTTCTCTCTCTGTGCGCTTTAGTAAATGGTCATATACAGTGTGCTTCTCTCTCTCACCTACTGTTTCTATCTCTCTATTTACTTTTTATGTTATTGAATGCAATTCCCTAATCACAAGGCATTATTAAGCTTACATTTCATGATTTGCATTGCAGCTTGATGGCTTCATTGCCTGCAACCTTGCTGTTGTGAACACCACCGACCGCACCAAGCACCATGTAGTAGCTCTCCTTATTCTTGAGGCTCAATATCTCAGTCTATCAGGACACCCTTTACACCCACTCCATTCGCCAGTTCTATAGAGACTGTCACATCTATGACACTGTTGACTTCATCTTTGATAACGTGGCTGCAGTATTCCAAAACTATCAATTTTTTCCATGCAGGTCGATGCCCAAAGGGAAGAATATGATAACTGCTCATGGCAAGTTTGAACCACACAGGATACGGGATTTGTCTTTCATAATTGTACCATTCAAGCTCCTCCTGACCTAGAGCCAGTGAAGGGCCATTTCTTGACTTATTTGGAAGGACATGGAGAACTCATGCTAAGGTGGTAATCTTGCGGTCCTGTTTGGGGGATGTCGTGAGCAAGGCAAGGTGGTGATCTCACTCTGGGTTTTGGCAGATAGTGCTTCAGATTTTGAAGCTAGAGTGTAGAAGCAAAATTTCAGATAAGGGGTGTCAATACATGACGACCGTAGAACGGCAAGTGGGTCACCAAAAATTTCATCTTGGTCACTTGAAAAAGGTTTATGGCTCCTTTCCTTGTGAGTGCAACGATTATGATAGTCAATATGAGTACGAGTAAACAATAATTAAGGCAAGTGACTTGAGGATCCTTCTTCTTGATACCTTGTTGTTGCTTGAATCTTGAATTCCAATGACAAGATCGCTTGCTGTTGCCATAATCTTGAATTCCAATGGAAAGATCACTTGTTGTTGCCATAATCTTGAATTCCAATGGAAAGATCGCCAGAATTTGGAAGTCCAACAACATGATGGCCGGAATGTGATGGGGTTGAAGTCCAACAACATGATGCACCGTACCATTTGCCTCACATTGCTTTAAACACGTACGCACTAAGTGCCACTTAAGTGCCCTCCGTACAAAGTTTTGGGTAAATTCGCACCGCTTGTGCTCAACTCGACATGCATGATTCGTGCACAAACCATACCAGCTAGTTACACGCAATTATGACGTGGTGTGCACACTTGTGTACCGTATGATTTTCCTCACGTTCCCCAAAACACGTGTGCACGAAGTACCACTTAAGTGTCCTTTGTACAAAGTATTGTGTACATGCAAACCACGCATGCTCAACTCAACGTGTGCGATTCATGCGCAAACCGTACTTGTTTGTTGCTTGTAATTATGGCGAGTTGTGTGCACATGTAGATCGTATGATTTGCCCCTCGTTCCTCCAAACATGTGCGCACGATGCGCCACTTAAGTGCCCTCCGTACGAACTTTTGTGTACACGCACACTCAACTCAACACGCGCGATTCGCACAGAAACTGTACTAGTTTGTTATGTACAATTATGGCGGGTTGTGCGTACTTGTGGATCATAAGATTTGTTGCACGTTCCCCTAAACATGTGTGCACAAAGTGCCACTTAAGTGCCCTTCATACAAAGTTTTGTATATATGCGTACCTTGTGCGCTCAACTCAACGTGCACGATTCGCGTACAAACCGTATCGATTTGTTGCACATAATTATGGTGGGGTGTGCGCACTTGTGCACCGTACGATTTGCCCCAAGTTCCCCCAAATAAGTGCGCATGAAGTGTCACTTAAGTGCCCTTCGTACAAAGTTTTGTGTACCTTCGCATCGCGTGCGCTCAAAACAACGTGTGCGATTCACATGCAAACCGTACCAGTTAGTTGCACACAATTATGGTAGGTTGTGTGCATTTGTGTACTGTACAATTTGCCTAACGTTCCCCCAAACACGTGTGCATGAAGTGCCACTTCAGTGTCCTCCATATGAAGTTTGTGTATATGTACACCGTGCACGCTCAACTCAATGCGCGCAATGGTTGTGTGCATTTGTACCGTATGATTTGCCCCACATTCCCCCAAACACGTGCGCATAAAGTACTACTTAAAGGCCCAACGTACGAAGTTTTGTGTACATGCGCACCGCGTGCTCAGCTCAACGTGCGCAATTCACATGCAAACCGTACCAGTTTGTTGCACGCAATTATGGCGGGGTATGCACACCTGTGTACCGTACGATTTGCCCCACGTTCCCCCAAGCACGTGTACACGAAGTACCATTTAAGTGCCCTCCATACAAAGTTTTGTGTACATTCACACCTTGCGTGAGTCAACGACCGCGATTCACGCCCAAATCGTACTGGTTTGCATATGTAAATAAAAAGAATTAATAAACCTTGAGGATGTTTTTAGTAGCTATAACATGTTACTAATAGAGTAATAACAAAATAACTATATTTTTTTCAAGAATTTTACAATTGTATTTTTCTAGTTATAAATATTCCACTATGTACTTACTTTTTTATTAACAATTTTATAGACATTAATGTAGTAATTCATGTATTACCATTTTCGGAGGCAAATTTTCATGTTAAGAAAATTAATTTTCATGTGGTGAAGTAAATATATTTGTAAAGCCGAAAGGAGAGGAAGCTGGAAAAGGTTCACCGTAAAAAAAAAAAAACAAAGATAGATTTAATATATAAAGGAAAATAATATTTACCATTCGTCTCCTCCAATGTTCCAAGTTAAAATTACAATTAATAGCAAGCTCTGAATCCTTTAACTCTCTTCCAATTATCTAATTTGAAATGAAAAATATTACGATTATCTCTCATCCAAGTTCAAATGGATCTTGAACTCTATAGTTTTTTTTGGGATGATCTTAAACTTTAAAGTTTGAAAATTGAAGTTAAAATGGTCTTTGGAATAAAGCATTTATACAGGGCACCTATGAACTATTCACATGAAAAGCATGAGGCCTAATCCCACATAAATAAAATATGTAATAGAAATGACATCTTCCACAAAATAAAATGCCACATGCAAGTTATTTTTTAATATTTATTTAAAATTATACAAATGTTAGGACCATATTTAACTTTTTTACAACACAAAATCTGAAGGATCTTCATTCGAACTGTTTACAACAAAAAATCAGAGAGATCTTCGCATGAAGATGCCTCAGATTTGACACTACAAACTTGTTTTTAAAAAGTGGTAAAGAGGTGGGATCAATCAAATTCTGCTCTAAGAGCCGATCTATTCAAATATGAATAGACCTTCTCTTAGATCAATGACAGAGCCGGCATCAATCCTAGGCACAAAATACCGAAATAAAGTAAGGAAATACTCTTAAATCTAATGAAATGAAAAAAATAACTAAAAAAGTGAAGAGAAAGATACATGACCGGGCCAGTTGGCTCGAGACACATGAGGCATCGCCCATATCAAGACCGCGGCCGAGTTAACGTCTTGCGTCTTCCTTTCTCTCTTTAAAATTGACCAAGCCTTGGCTTGGTTGAACTAGGGTTATCGATCTGACCTAAAGGTTGAAGATGGTTGTCATCCGATGTGGGTTGATAGTCTAGGGTTTTCTCTGCTATAGGGTTTTTGCTCACCAATAAGGGTTTTTCTCGCCTAACCCTAAAGTGGTCGTCAAGTGCATTTTTCTTGAGACAAAACGCATGAAATGCCAAATTACCATAAATGAGCGGATTTGAAAGCATGAAAACACGTTTTTGGGGTCAAAGGCAAGGCAGCACAGTCGCCTAGACTAAGACCGAGCTTGGGCGGCATGTCACCCAGCCCAAAATGGTCCACATCCATTGAACTTGATTGGAATTAGGCTAGCTTTAAATAAGTGATTTGGTCAATTTGGATTGGGCGGATAGTGTGTCGTTCTGCCTAGATTTGATCAAAATTTGAAATTTCCAATTTTGGTTTTATTTATGCCCTTTTGTATGGTTATCTTCCAAATATTCGATTAAAGTACATTATTTTTCTATTTTTCCTTAATTATTTCTAAAATCGGTGAGTCTATTAGGATACTGGATTACAGGATGGGGACCATGGACTATTTTGTTATGTGATTTAGGATTTCCTGGAATAGTGTGGTCCAGAGGGTTGTCTAAGGTTAGAAAAATGATGAAATTTACCTTATTAAAAAATGGGGTGTCTACAAAAGTCGAATTCATTAAAATTACATGTGATATTAAATATAACTATATATTAAAGTTTACAATTAAAAAAAAAAGAATTAAGAAACCAATATAATCTGAGGATGTCTTTAGTACTTATAACATATTACTAATAAATTAATAACAAAGTAAATATGATTTTTTACATGAATATCATTATTATATATTTTTAATTACAAATATTGTGATATGTATTGATTTTTTTTACAATTTTGTTATAATTTTAGAGTGAAACTATATCAGATTTTTTTTATAGGGAGAAACTATCTCAAAATTTCAAGTTTGATGTATTTGCATATGAAAATATTTTTATGTAAATATTTTCCTATCAAACTTCCACGCAAACCAAACAATCCCTAATAGCAAATCATGTTATACAAAAAGATGATCCAAATATGAGATTTGCATAACTTGAGTACCGTTCAAAGCCATCCAAACAAGTCAGGTTTGAGTAATCAGAGGTTTTTACATAACTAAGATTTGACATAATGAAGTTTTGATTCAAAACCTAGGTTTATTAACAACAAGCCTAAACGACGACTCCATGATGGATGGGACGGTGCTCTCTAAAACAAAGAGGGTTAAACTCTTACCAAAAGCACTTTTTATCAATTCATTGGTGCAATATTTTAAAAAGAGTTTGCAAGTAATCAAAATGGCACCAAAGAAATACTATAAAGTTTCCTTTACTACATAAGATTGTTGAGCATTTTGTGACCAAACAAATACTGACACTTCTATTAAAAATATCAAAACATGCTGAATGAAGGTTATAGGAACCGAAATGAAGGTGCTATGAGCCGACATGTATGAAAACATGTTGATGGTGATTGTCGCATGTCAACAGGTATCAATATAAGACGAATAGATCCATATAGAACTTGGGATTATCCCCCTTTCATTGTGAACAACTACTGATGTATAACATTCTGATGTTCAAGTCAGTCAAAGTCTACTCTAATGGTAGGAAAGTTTAAATCAGCAATCCATTGTTAAAATAAATCGGTGATGTTACTAATAGCATATAAAACAGCCTATTACATGATATTATGGCAAAGCTTAAAAAGAAAATATTGAGAGCATGTACATCTTATATGCCTACTATGCTCTAGTGGAAGGGACAAAATAAACCCAAAACTGGAACATATAAAGTGGCACATAAAGAAAGAAAGGAATTCATATAGCTTCTATTAGGAACAAGTATGTTACTTTCGTGTACTCGAAACTCAATATTAAATTTTAATCTATAGTTATACAACCCAATAAAATTAACACTTATATCCCTAAAACTGAAGAATTAAACATTAATCTAATGTTTACCAAAATACTCAACACTGCACCTATCTACATAGTGAAAAGAGCACAATAAACCAACTAATCGACACATAGGGATAATGAGTTACACCCTCTGAGAGAGATAGCTAAGGTTTTAAAAAATAGATCCATGACTCAGATCATCAGTTCCAATCTGAAACACCGATTTTTAAACCCTGCTCACAACCTTACCTAAATAAGGTACACCCCTCGGAAAGAGAGAGGGCCAAGGTTTTAAGAAATGGACCCGGATCGTCGGTTCCAATCAGAAAAATCGATTTTTTAAACCTTGCACATAGCCTTGCCTTGAAGGGTAGCCCAACGGCCTTGATCACAACTGTGCCTATGAACTCAGCTACCGTGAACCTCCACACCTCCTCTCCATTCACCTCCCCATCCACCTTCAATCCTCCCCACCTCACTCTTCCCTTCGTGTCCGCCCCGGTCCGCAGTTCTTGTACTCCACACACTTGATTGTTTCTTGGATTGACTCTATCCCCCATGGATGCCACCCTTCCTTGCTCACGACATCCCCCAAAAATAAGTTAAGAAATTGCCCTTCACTAGCTTTGGGTCAAGAGCAGCTTGATGGTACAATTCTGAAAGACAAATCTTGTATCCTGTATGGCTTCAAATCTGCCATTAGTTGTTATCATGTTCTGTTGTTTGGCCATCGATCTGCATGGAAAAATTTGATAGTTGAGGGATATTACGACCGCATTACAAAGTCAACAATGTCGTAGATATGACAGTCTCTATATCATTGGTAGAGGGAGTGGGCGTAGAGGGTGTTCTAGAAGGCCGCTGTATTGAGCGTCAAAGGAAGCAGCAAAGTTCGATTGGACATGGAGGGATACTGCCTGGTGCTTGATGGGACCGGTGGTATTGACAATGGATAGATCGCGGGCCATAAAACCGTTACTAAATACAACTGCAATGTGGACAATGAAATCTACGCTTAAGAATGCCTTATGATTAGGGAGTTGCGTTCATTAACATAAAAAGTAACTAGAGAGATAGAAACGTTAGGTGAGAAAGAGGCATAGTCTACAAGATCATTTATTAAAAAGCACAAAGAGAGAGAGAGAGAGTAAGCACGAACATAAAACATAGAGATAAAAACTCATATAGTGTTGATTTGAAGGTGGAGAATCCATCCACAACATTATTGGTCCTTGTGATCACAGTCTTCTCCATTCCCCTATCAACATAATATTTGTCTTCTCTCTTCCCACCTCCACATTCTCCCTATAGACCCCTGCACTCACTAAAGTCAGACACTTCTCTCCCTCTCTCGTCCCATTTGGGGACTCTTTCACCGCATCAGTTATCGTTGTATAATCCCCACTCCCATCCTTTGCCACTACCACGTTAACCCCTTACTCTCCTATCGATCCATGATAATAAATCTTTCTTAACTTATTGAAATTTTTTTCCTGTGGGATTCTCGTAGGTCTCCGTCATGTTCTTGACCATGGCGAGAGAGTTTCTGAGCATACGGATTATGGGCACGAGTACTTGGCTAGCCATTCTCCTAAGATCGTCTGTGAATCTTGCTCGAGAAATCCGGGTCCGACATGTATCTTGATTGATCATGGCTGCACTGAGAAGGGCTTTCAGGTTTGGTGGAATTGGTTGGAAAATGTGGTACTCGTCTATTGAGTAGAGGCTTTCCGACAAGTAGATGTTGTTTTCGTGCAAGAGAATGTGGAGTAGATGGTAAGCAGAGTGGAGGTAGAATAAGGTATAGTCAACAAGACCTCTTTGTCGTGAATTCATGATTTCTCGATCTTTTTGTAGAAAAGTCCATGACGGTCCTCAAAATAATTAATGGCCTCTTTTAGGGTTAGTCAGACAATCTGACTCTGGGTTTTGGCAGATAGTGCTTCAGACTTTAAAGCTAGAGCGTATAAGCAAAATTGCGGATAAGGTGTGTTATTACATGATGACCGTAGAACGGCAAGTGGGTCACTGGATATTTCGTCTTGGGCACTTGATATCCGTAGAACGGCAAGTGGGTCACTGGAAATTTCATCCTGGTGACTTGAAAAATGTCAGTGACTGCATTTCCCAGCAAGTGACCAAGATCAAATTTCCAATGACCCACTTGTTGTTCTACGGATATCAAGTAACCAGGATGAAGTATCTAGTGACCCACTTACCACTCTATGGTTGTCATGTAATGGCACCCCTCATCCGAAGTTTTGCTTCTACACTCTAGCTTCAAAGTCTGAAGCACTATATGCCAAAACCCAGAGTGAGATTATCGAACTAACTCTAAAAGATGTCATTAATGTTTTTGAGGACTTTCATAGTTCGAATCTGACTTTCCAACAAAAAGATCGATAAAATATAAATTATCGACAAAGAGGGATCTACAAAGACTACCTCCGTCTTGTTGATCATACCCTATTCCTGCTTCGCTTTGCTTACCATCTGCTCCACCATTTCTCGCCCTACAACCCCATCTACTTATCGAAAAGCCACTTCTCAACAAACGAGTACCATGTTTTCCATCAAACCTGAAAGCCCTTCTCATGTAGCCATGACCAATTAAGACACGTGTCTGACCAGGATTTCTTGAGCAAGATTCACGGAAGATCTCAAGTCCGGGATTTCTCGAGCAAGATTTATAGAAGATCTCATAAGAAGGGCTGGCCAAGTACTTGTGCCCATAATCTATATGCTCAGTAACTCTCTTGACATTGTCAAGAACATGATGGAGACCTATGGGAACCCCACAGGAGAAATTTTCCAACAACCTGAGAAAAGGTTTATTATCGTGGGTCGCCGAGAGTGTTTCACATTAGGACAAAGTCGGGGTTAACATGGAGGTGGCAAAGGATTGTAGTGAGGATTATACAACGATAACTGACGCAGTAATAGAGGCCCCACATTGGGCTAGAGAGGAAGAGAAGTGGGTGATTTTAGTAAGAGAAGGGGTTTACATAGAAAATGTGGAGGTGAGGAGAGAGAAGATAAATATTATGATGATAGCGGAGGGGATGGAGAAGATTGTGATCATAGGGAGTATGAATGTTCTAGATGAATTCTCCACCTTCAACTCATTAACTCTTCAACACTATGTGAGTCTCTTTCTTTATGTTTTATGTTGGTGACCTCTATCTCTGTGCTTTTTAGTAAATGGTCATATAGACTGTGCCTCTCTCTCACTTACTGTTTTTGTCGCTCTATTTACTTTTATATTAATGAACACAATTCCCTAATCACAAGGCATTCTTAAGCTTACATTTCATGACTTGCATTGGAGTTGTATTATGTGATGGCTTCATTGCCCATAACCTTGTTGTTGTCAACACCGTCGGCCCAACCAAGCACCACGCAGTAGCTCTCCATGTCCAATCGAACTTCACTGCTTTCTTGAGGCTCAATATCTCAGCCTACTAGGACACCCTCTACGCCCACTCCGTCCACCAGTTCTATAGAGACTGTCACATCTACGGCACTATTGACTTCATCTTCGGTAATGCAGTAGCAGTATTCTAAAATTATCAATTTTTTCAACACATGCCAATGTCCAAAAGGAAGAACATGATAAGTGCTCATGGCAGGCTTCAACTACACATGAGTGAAGGGATTTGTCAACTTATTTAGGAAGGACATGGAGAACTCATGCTAAGTTGGTAAGCATGATCATGTTTGGGGATCGTGTGCAAGGTAAGGTGGTGATCTCACTCTGGGTTTTGATAGATAGTGCTTCAGATTTAAAGCTAGAGTGTAGAAGACCGTAGAACGGCAAGTGGGTTACCATAAATTTCATCTTGGTTACTTGAAAAAGGTTTAAGGTTTGTGACTCATTTCCCTGCGAGTGCAGTGATTATGATAGTCACAATGAGTACGAGTAAACATATAATTAAGGCAACTGACTTAAAGATTCTTCTTCTTAATATCTTGAAAGATCGCCAAAATCTGGAAGTCCAACAATATGATGGCCGGAATGTGATCGGGTCAAAGCGTCTACGATTCCCAAGAAACAAATATTATGTAAAAACCAAACACAAAAGAATGTTGAAATTTGATGGTGTAAAAAACAACGGCAACAAAGCAAAAACCTTATAGGAATTAATCGCATTTCAGATTAACAAAAAAAAAAAAAAAATGAAGATGGTACAAGAAAGACATAAATGGGAATAACAGATATTCAAATTTCGTCTGCTAACCCATGGGTTTTATAAGATGAACATACCTCAAAGACAACCTTTGAGGAATGCAAATTCTCCTTTTCCCTGTCTCTCTCTCTCTTTAACTATTGGTTTGGTCTTGTGTCTCTCTCTAACCAAAGGGAAATGAATCTGTAATGTGTAAGGGCCTTTTATGTATGGAAAAAGTTCATGCAAGTGGCTCAAAACAATCAAATTACGGCACACCTTAAAAATTTCACTAGAAGATGTTGTTTTGATCCCCAAATATCCTCAAAGTGATCATCGCGACCTCAAGATGCATGGAAATGAAAAAAAAATAGGTTTCAAGTTTTGGAAATAGTGCATCTTGTAAAACAATCTTTTACCGTCAATTTTCAAGATTTTCAAGTTTTCATAGATCATCTTGATCTACCCTATTTTTGAAGCTTTAAATTTTATAATTAAAGATGAAAATATGTTTTAAGGCTATAACAAAGATTTCCAGTATTGAAACCATATTTCTCGATATTATTTGAAGGTGTGCTTTACTTTGATTGTTTAGAGCCTCAACCTTATACAAACCACACTCTTTATGTATCTATATATTTTATATATACATGGGGTATGCTTCTTGGGAATAAACCAAAACAACAAAAATCAAGAATAACGCTAAATCTCAATGGCTACTCTCTCCCTCTCTCCTATTCATACCTCTTTAATCTACGACAGCATATATTGATCGCTTTGTTGTTGTTATTTATTTTTCTTTTAGATAAGGATCAAGTGTTGTATACTTATCATTTAAATTTTAAAAAATGATATATTATCAAGAAGAATATTTTATCTTGGAGATATTAGCGTAAGATCCTTGCGGTTTAAAGATAAGTAGTCACAACAGATTCCTTTGGGTGCACCAGTGTCCTGGTTTTGAACCAGGATGGGCTCGAGATGAGCTCAATACCAAGCTCCCTTACCTTTAATGGCCTTCGAGCGCACAGTCGTCAAGCCTTTATAGCACTTGAGCACTCCTTTCGCAGAGACATCGTCTTTGAAACCAGGGGTGCTTGCCATAAAAGAGAAAGCCCATGCACTCTCTCTCACATCAGGGGACACAGCTTGAGCCCCAAGGTCGCCAGGAGTATTGTTCAACGTGAGGAGAGAGAGAGTTAGAAAAAATAGTCTTTCTTAATTTGTTTGGATTAAAAGTTGGAATAAAAGTAGATAAAGTTATTTGGGCGGTTAGAAGATATGTTTTGAAATTTTAAGTTTAAATAGAAATAAAAATTAAAAATGAAATCTATAGAGATATTTTTCCTTTATTTTAATTACGATTCATGGTACTTATTGATTTATTTCAAATGCGATAGGGAGAGCGCTCCAGTAAAGAATCCTCTCGTAAGGAATCCTCTCGGGTCCAGCTTAATAAGAGTTTGGTGCGTATTCAGTGTTTCTGCATAAACTAAATGTGAATTTCGTCCAACAGGTAAAGCACTATGCCTATTCACATGGTTGAAAAAAAATCCAAATTCAACCCATAATCCTCTCTCTTTTTCATATTCGTACGGTTTCTTGATTCTACTTGTATTTACAAAGTTTCTTGATTCTACTCGTCCTTGTATTTGGAAAGAGAGAGTGTTAAGAGAGAGGGGGGTATTTTGATGCTTTATCCTTGTAATATTTTTGCCGAGATATGGAATTGATAAGATAGTATATATACATCAAATTCGTGTAATAAATACTTAAAAGTTGTAAGACGAAATCTTAAAGGATAAAACTTAGCACCAAAACGAACTATTTACCTTTAAATTGTACTATTTGTTGACATGTATGATTATAAGGCCTTATGTGTCTAAGCTTATAATTGTGGGAATTCAATGTTCACTATAATTATCGAAAAAAAATTATATCCAACGTTCATATGGTCCAACGTCCATATAGACATTGGACTATATGAACGTTGGATATAAATTTTTTTAGATAATTATAATTAACATTGGATTCCCATAATTGTAGACTAAGACATGTAAGGCCTTATAGCCATACGTGTCAACAATATTTCTCTCTCTAAAATGAATATTTGATCATATTGAATAATTCTATATTAAAATATAGAATCTTATTACAACTGATTTATAAAAGCATAAAAATTCATTAAAAAATGTGAAGTTATCCCAGTAATAACAATAAAAGGAAGAAACTTCATGATTCATATATTTTATCAATCACAAAATGAAATTGTTATGAGAAGTTTGGAAATTGGTTTTCTGTAGAGAAATGGGTATAGATTTTCTGAAGTATTTAAAAAATTATTACATTTAATTTTGTATGATAAAATGTTTTTAAAGCATGAAGTATTGTTGAAAAAATAATTTTATTTAAATATTATAAAATCCATAGAAAATAGGTTAGCTGACCACTAATGAAATAAAAAAGATGTAAATCACAAAAATAATCTTCTTTAAAGATTCTAATAAGAAAATAAACTTTAAAAATATTGGAAGAAGAAAACAGAGTAGAGAAAATATTGTTAAGTTGAAAAATAAAGTATAAAAATATTTGGAAATGGAAAACAAAATGAACACATTTTTTTTTTAAAAAGAAGGATTCAGTAATTTAAAAATAAAAAAGTCAAAATTAGTCATAGACTATTTATGAAGGGTGTCAAAACAAGGCGCAACTCCAAATTTTATCATAATAAATAATTTGGTGTTAAAAATAATTCTTAGGATGGCCTGAGAATAAGGGGTTTCAATGGGTCGGGTTTGGGTCAAGTCTATCTAGACCCGTACCCATACCAACCCAAAATAACTACATGCACTTGGACCCACCCTTACTCGACGCGTCCAATTTAACTATACCTTTACCCGTACCTGACAAGTAATGTCGGACTCGAGACCCGACACTATCACTTTAAAATGTGTATCCCTTTTATACCCGTGACCCCTTAGCACTTGAAGCAGATTTACGATGTGGTACTAAAAGTCTCTAATAAATATAATGGAAAAATTGTCTATATCTCTTTTGAGAAACAAATGACCCCACTTTTTATATTTATTAGTTGAATTACGTATGTTGCACGTAAAAATGAAATAATCAATTTGTAAATAGTATAAAGCACATCCCGTGGAGAGAATCAAATATATATGTGTGTCAAAGGGATTTAAGTTCTAGAGTAAGTTGTAAAATTTAAAAAATAATAAGGCTAAATAAAGTAAAACAAAAAAGAATAGACATCAAAAATACGATATACATATTTCAACAATATCAAATATGCAAACTTGGTCAATCTCAATAAGAAACATTCATCAAACTAAACATCAACAAATATGAAAGTAAATTTCAAATTCATGAAAATAGGAAATTTAAAAGATTAGTTTTGTGAAGGCTGTCAAAAACTCACTTAGGCAATATAACAACATATACGATAAAAAAAATCAGCAAAGAAGCACAATTCAGTACTCTCTAATGGAAGTGATTCAACATATTAGACATAATGTCTCTAAACACCAGATAATGAAAGAAAAAAAACAAAAAACAAACAAAAAATGGACCTAGGACATGGATTATAACGGAGCACAACAAATGATACATTTACGGTAGGATTTCTTTGCCTTTCCAAGGCAAGATAAGATAGAGTAGTATGATTTTGTTGCCATTCCGTTTTCTTCACCCAAGGTAAGATAAGAGAAAGATGGGTGACATTAACTCTACTGAAGAAGGGATTTGAGAGAAATTTGAGGGATCGAGAGAGAGATTAATGGCTTAAAGGTAAAAAACAATGATTGAAAAATCGGCCTAGTAGTTTCTACTCGGCCGAGTTATTTGGGCTTAGCCAATTGCTGAGCCCTAGTTGTCCAAAGTTAGGTATCCAACTTGGGGACATTAAAAAAAAATTTAAAATAAAATAAAATCATAAAAAATTTGAAATTTATTTGGGATATGTTTTTGTTTTCTGTCATTTTGGAAAAGATTCGAAAATCATTTGGCCATAAATACTTATTTTTATTTCCTATCTTTCTGAATTATTTCAAAGAATACCCCAATCTTTTTTAAAATCTATATTTTTACTATTTTTTAATATTATTTTTAGGTGTTTTGTGTAATCTTACTTTAAAAATACATTATTTATTTTTTGGATTTTTATATTTTTTTATAATTTGTTAACCTTTGTTTTGTTGCTATAGTAGTCGGCACTAATAGAGCCGAGTTACTCAAACTCGCCTCGAATAATCTCCTCAGGCCATGACCAATTACTAGGTCTATGTTGTATTGTCAAACCTTACAAAGTGTTAGTGTTATAATATGTTATGCATAAAGCAATAATAAATATTTAAAAGAAATTAGTGAAATCTAATTATCATTTCACAAACCATACAAAGTACTAGAATTAAAACTTAAACAATGTTGAACAATATATAGGAGAAATGAAACTACATGATCTATATAAGCCCTTAATCTGTTGGTACATACGGGTGGCCATGGGCCCTCATACATAATATTTTTTTCTCTCTTAATCTTTATCATAAAAATTATATTTATCACTAATTATGGGCCACATTTAACAGAGTTTTCAAGAGAAAGCTGAATGTTGGAAAATAGCCTCCTCCATCCCTATTCCTCTATAACTAGGCCAAAGGCCATGGAGAGGCATACACACAGAAGTTAGCTTTTGAGTTCTCATTATTCTGTAAAACCCTGACCTCCACGATCCTTAGTCTCATGACACTGCTAGTAATCCTCGGAGTTTTGGGGTCCATCTCTTCCCTTATAATCCAACATTGGTATCAGCGCAATGATCAAATAAAACATAAAAAATAAATAAAAGATCAAATAAAAAAAATAGATAAATAAATAATGGAACCTAATAGCTTTGATACCAATGTTGGATTATGAGGGAAGATATGGACTCCAAAACTTTCAATATTACTAGTAGTGTCGTGACACTAAGGATCGCAGAGGTCAGGGTTTTCCAAAAGAACTCAAAAGCTAACTTCTCTGTGTATGCCTCCCCATGCCATGAAAAGCCTAGTTATAGAGGGATAGGGATGCACAAGACCGTTCTCCAACTGAAAAACTTTGAGAAACGTGACCATAATTCTAAGAGGTGGGTAGTTATCATCTACCCGATGACCTGTTCTCTCTCTAAAAAAGACCCTTATTTTAGTGATAAATATAATCTTTATGATAAAGATTAAAGAGAAAAAAAATAGCATGTATGAGGGCCCCATAGCCACCCATACGACAACATAATCATGTTTATGAGTCATCAATTTCATAAATGTTAATCAATAATTTGATTAATTTTGTATTAATTATACCATTGTTAATCATTAATTTTATAATAATTAAATATTTCTTACTCATTATCATGGCTTCCATATTTAAAAGGTATCAACCGTGAAACTTTGTCCTAATATTTAGGCACTCACAAATATTAATAGATCTATCTAGCACTTTAGAGTTAACAATGTAGTTTTAATTTCTACCATTTTAAATTTTTTTATATTTATTAATTACATTTTATATTTATGCTAAAAGATAAACTCGATTTTTAGGACTTAAAAGTTTTAGAAAATGAAAATGTGTAAATGAAGGATTAAAGCGTTAAAATTTTAAAATTTAATAATATAAAATAACTAAAGCTAGTTTCGACATTTGTAATAGATAGAAAATATTTTATTTGAGATACTTTTTTTTTTAATTAATATTTTATTTGGGATACTTTATAACTTAAAATTTTAAATTTAACATTTATCGAACAAAATATTGTATTTAATATTTATAAATTATCCATATAATACAATATTTAAAAATTATTCATAAAATACAAAATATAGAGTTGGTTTCCCTTTTTTATCTCCAGAATGTACATACTTTCAAGTACTTGAAAAATTGTAAAAAAAAAATATTTTCTTTTTAATTTTAGAAAGCATGGAAACATAAAACCAAATTTACAAAAAAAAATAAATTACTATTTAAGAAAATTTAAATTACTAAATTAAAAAATCTATTATTTAAAAGTGATCATAACAAATAATTTATTGAAAAAATAGAAATTATATTTGATAACTTTAGAATAGTTTAAAAAATTGGCCATACATAATAAACTTAATAAGTCTAGAAAATCATAATTTATTTTTTAAAGAATTTTTCTTTTTAATGGTGATTCTTGTATCAAATAAAATGTTATTTATTTAAAAAATTTAATGTATGGTAAAATTTTTAAAAATAAATAAATTATTTAATAGTGATCATAAAAAATAATTTAGTGTAAAAAATTGAAAATATTTTGTTGATAACTTTAAAATTGTTTAAATGATTAGCCATACATGAAATTGATAAGCACGGAATTTTGTTTTTTAAGCGGTGAGTTTTATTTATTTAAATTTTTTAATAGATTGTAAAATCTTTAAAATGGTATAATAAAATCATAATTAATGATATGGATAACAAATTTTATGGTAATAATCCAACAATCATACTTATAATTATTTATTAAATCCCCAAACACAAAAAAAAGAAAGAAAGAAAATAAACGAACAATAACATAAAGCATAAACAGATAGTTAAATCATATCTAGTAATTATTTTCCTGCTCAATTTCCCACATATGATCAAATATCTACAATAAATTGAACATAATAAAAAAACCATAAACAATTAAAAAGTTCTAAACAACCCTATTACCAATAAACAAATCGAGAAGTTCTAATGAGGTGAGTGAGAACGATAATAGAGAGAAACAGGGATGTGGAGAAGAGATAGAGAAAGACCATGATAAGAGGAGAGGGATGTGGAGAAGAGATAGAGAAGAACATGATAAGAGCAGGGGAGACCGAGATATAGGGAGAGAGAGGGGTTTGGAGAATAAATAGAGAGAGAAAGGATGTCTTGGTAAATAAGAGAAAATGAAACTTGAGAGAGATTACTTTTAAAATTTCTCAATCTCTATCCACTGTGAAATCCCTATTCCATAGGTACGTCCTCTCATATTTCTCCTAAAATATCTCAATTTTGATACTATTTTAAAATCCCCTTGATTTTCTCAACCTATTGTGTGATTTGATTATCTTGATTTTCTCTAGAATACCATTAGAAACTTTTATGAGTCTCTCCTACTATTCCATACGTATGTCTGTCTCTCATCTTTTTACCAAAATATCTAAATTTCTATTGTGTGATTTGTTTTTTTAAAAAAATGGTAAGACAATCCAATTTACCTCTCTCTCTAAAAGATGAGCACATAATCTATGTTTCTCTCTCCTCCCTTAAGAATGGGAATGTGACTTACATAAAGTCTCTACAAATCCCTTCTATAAAGTCTCCACATATCCCTCCATATTCTTACGACATGTGTCCATCCCTTAATTCTTGTTTAATACTGTAGCATTGATATAGATATATGGGCTTTGGTCTCCCTCTCTTTGAGTCCAAAGCTTACAAAGTAGTTCTCTACAGCATTAGGATTCCGAACTTCAGCATTAGGATTCCTAACTTGTGTGCCTCGAGTACCCAAGACTTACGAAACTGGGTAGGTCTCTACAACATTAGGATCCCTAACTTCAAGGCAACAAAACTGGGTAGGTCTCTACAACATTAGGATCCCTAACTTCTGTGCCTTGAGTACCCAAGACTTACAGAACGGGTAGGTCGATCCATTCCCATTCTTTCGACTCCACTCCTCCTCTATATGGGCTTTGGTCTCCATCTCTTCCAACTTCTATGCCTTAAGTAGCCAAGACTTACTCTCTACACAAACACCATAAGAAAAGCCACGACCTCTCTCTCTTACTCGGTGTTTAATTCTCTCTCCTCCCTATCTCTCCATCTCTTTCATTTGCTCCCTCACTTCCTCTGCACAACCCAAATCTCCCTCTCTACACCTCTCCACGCCCCAAATCTCATCTGCTCTCTCTCTCTTAGCATGCCCTAACTCTTTCAATCTCTCGTTGAAGTCCCCAAACTCTGCAAGACCCCGTGTTTCCCTTTCTCAATACATTAAAATGTATCTCCGGAGACACCAAAAGGTTTCTTTGTTATTGGACTCGAGTGTCTGCAATGGAAATTCTTGGCTTGTGATAACTCTGCAAAACCCGTGTTTCCCTCTCTCAATACCTTAAATTTTTTCTCCGGAGACACAAAACGTTTCTTTCTTATTGCACTTGAATGTCTGTGATGGAAATCCTTGGCTTGTGATCGATTTGGAATTTGATTGATATTTTGTCAGGACTCCATTGAGTTATGTGGATTTGCTGAAAAGAAATATATGGGGACAAAAGATATAGGTAGCTGGGAATTTTTGAACAGTTAAGAGAGAAAATTGTTCTTGTTTTGTGGTAGGAAGCTTCTGGTCGGGTACGGGGCGGATCCATCATTACTCGCACCCGAAAATTTTTGGGTATGCATTGTTGGACCTGGACCCTACCCACAGGTCCAAATTTGGACCCATACCCGGATCCGATTTGGGTATACCTGTCAGGTCTTGGGTTAGGTATGGGTCCATTGCCAGCCCTACATGAGAATCTATTTTTCTCTCTATACTTAAAATTTTAATCTCCAAAAATGGTTCATATCAACAAATGAAAATCATGAAAATGGACGGTCCCACTAATGTGCTATCATTATTTTTCAAATTCAAAATCTGTTCCTCACTAATTTTATACAGTATGATCAATCAAAGGGTTTTCCAATATCAATACAACTTTTTTCGATGAATTTTTTAAGTGCGCCTTAGTTCTACAGTTTACGGTTGCAACCTTATGTAAATATTTTCTTGTATAAACGTTTTTTATTAATGGACGTTAAAAGTTTATAAAGGGTGAGAACTTAAACAATCAAATTAAGGTGCACCGCAAAAATTCATTAGAAAATGTTGTTTCAATGATGATCATGTCGACCTCAATATGTATGGACATGAGAAAATAGATTTCAAGTCTTGAAAATAGTGCATCACATAATGTTATAATCTAAACCATCAATTTTCAAGATTTTAAAAGGTTCATAGATATACTTGATCTACACTTTTTTAAAAACCTTTAAATTTTATGATTAGAGAAAAATAATTTTTCACGCCATGACAAAGATTTCTGATACTGAAACAACATATTTTGACACCATTTGAATGTGCGCCTAAATTACATAGTGTTACAAATAAAACTATAATTTAAAAAAAAAATTCAATAAAAAAGAACAAAATTCATGTTTCTATGTCTTTTAATTGAAACGCAATCTTTGTTAAAAAAAAAATTGAAACTGATGATAAAATTTAAAAATTAGCCAAACTCATTTATAGCGAAAAAAAATTAAATTTAAAAATTAAAAACACTGGTAGAAAGCTAGTTTCCTCTTTTAAATCATTTGTAATTTCTGATCAATATGAAATATGAATAAATAAATTTAACAAGTATGAAATAAACAAATATTGTTTTCTAAATTTTTGTTAGTTTGTAAGATTTGCAAGTGTATTTAACTACAATTAGCGTCAATTAAAAAATACCAAAATTTTGTCAATTAAAAATGAATGCGATTGTGTAAAGCATTTTGTTTTCTTATGCATATCTTTTCTTGGGTTTCTGACGGCTTCATGATGTTTTCTTAGAAATACGGTATATGTGAACTTTCAAAAGTTGAAAGAGAGAATGGAGAAGAAGCAATTTGAATGTTTTTTTTTTTTTTTTTTTTGCCCGGGGCGGGGGGGGGGGGGGATGAGTATGGGGGTGCTACCACCAGGACCAAACCCCTCCTAAAAATGCTTATAAATATAATGTTCTATATATAAAACGCGAGGAGGTTCGTAGCCGGGTGGCACCCAAGAAATCCATCTCAGGCTTATAGTTTGCGGGTTCGACCAATAAAGTTGCTTTACACACACGAAAAAAAGGGCTTCCAGTTATAATCCACAAAAAATTCGTGTATATATTTCACTTAAATGTGAAAACAAAGTGGGTGACAAAGTTGCCGGAAGATATGGCAATAAGGGTATCATCTCCAAAATTTTACCTAGACAAGATATGTCTAATTTGCAAGATGGAACACCAGTTGATATGGTCTTCAACCCATTAGGAGTACCTTCACGAATGAATGTGGGACATATCTTTGAATGCTCGTTGGGTTTAACAGGAAATTTGTTGGACATACATTATACAATAACACCCTAAATTATAGCATAATCTAACCCTTTTTTTGGAGCAAATCCAAAACAAAATATTCCCTGTATAGAGCTTCTATTCGATTTATGAACTCCTTGCTTACTTTATCCCTTTTTTGTTCATTTGTAGAAAATTCAACGATTATATGGATTTTTGTCAAGGGAAAAGTTTATATATTTCGCTTACAACATAGAATATATATGCTTCCCCTACCATCCAACCATTAAATTTTGATCAAGAGAGTCACTCACCGTTTAATCTTAGATCTAACATCTCAAAGTATTTTTTTTTTATTTTTTTATACAAATTATATGATTATGAAATTTGGTACGTGCCATCTTCTCATTGGGGCGCACCTTGAAACTTTTAGGGATATTTCAATCATTTTATTTTATTAAAAATATTGTTTTTATATTTTTCGCTAGTGTGAGTTTAATAGAGGATTGGACGTCCAAAATTTGGTGTCAAAATAGTGTAGAGACGTGACATTGTGATTAGGGGCAATCATAACCTTCCATTCAAAATGGATGGTTGCGTAAGGAGAAGCACATAAATTTTATATTGTAGAGAAAGCATAGAAAGCTTGCCTTTTTATCTTTGGAATATAGCTCTTTCATACCGCATAAAAGACTTTTTTTTTTTTTTTTTTTTGTATGCGAAAGATATTACTTTTCCATGGACGTGTTAAAAAAATATTCACCAACCCCATTGTAAAAATGTCTATGTTCCGTTACATGTTATATGATCTTTCAACTAAAAAGTACGTCAATTTTTTTAAATAATTTTTATTATTTTATTTTCAAATACTTATAGTGTCAAAAATACGTAAAATTTCTTTTAAATCCACTAATGCAATTACATCTACTTCCTGAGGGATCATAAATACAACATGCTTTCATAGTAGCAAATGAACACCATATATGGTCATAAAAAAAGCTAGCATTAAATGCTAATATCCTAAGCATAAAGTAACCTTTTTAACTTCTTCCAAAATAACCAATATTGTTTTATTAAAAGATACAATACAGGTCTTATTATTATTATTATTATTATTATTATTATTATTATTGAATAGTACGTGCTCCGCTAGCAAATTGTTGATGAGTCAAACTTTACGGAATAAACTTCAATGAATGCACGTGCAGGTACAAAAAATTGTTGATGAGTCAAACTTCAATGAATAAAAAGATGTACTCTAAAGAGATTCAATAAATGAAATTGTAATTCGATCATCATTTTGAATTATGGGGTTTAATTGATTTTAATTAATTTAAAAAATATTTCTCAAATTACAAAATTGGAGTTACGATTTTTTAAACCAGTACTAAATAAATTTTATATTTCATTTTTTTTTTAAATAAAAATGACACAAATTGAGTAGATAGCACAACACTGTTTCACTATATAAATGATACATTACACTATTGTAAAACAATGCAACACAGTGGCAACACAAAAATAACACATTACTGCTATAAAATTAATGAAAAATAAAATGAAAATATAGTCTGACAATATTATAATAAATAACTTCCAATTTACAACTTTGAAGCTACCCATCGCACATGCCTTTTTGAAATCTATATTGAAATAATATGTCCAATTTATATAAACTCTACATTCACCTTAACTCACACAAGTTGAGTGGGCAGCATAACATAGTGCCACCAAAAAATGATGCACTGCACTACTCTAGGGAGTAGTTTGCTTGATATTAATACTACTTTAAAATAATTTTAACAGAAATTGAGTAGGTAGCACAACATAGTGTCACCACAAAAATGATAAGTTGCATTATCCTAAGCAGTAATTTACTTAAGATTGATTTAAAATCCTATGTTTCAGTAGAAATTGCACATGATAGAGAAATTTCAGTAGAATGGATTCATATCATGTGCGGAACACGTGCACACTGCTAGTTTGTATAAACTACAGATATAGAGTAAACATAGGAAGAAATATAATTGATGAGATAACATAGGAAATACAATTGATGAGATAACATAGGAAGAGATAAATGAATAGGCCAATGCGTCGCTTGGGTTGTCTTTTGTAGATATATGGTATGCTCTTTTTTTATAACGGCATGTTTATGTACATGGATTTTAATGCATGGATTCCTAATATCTTAGATATTGTCAAAATCCACCTTTTGAATAGTGACTTGGATACTTAAAATTAGGAAAATCAAAATCATAGACATAGGATCTATTTTTCCATGATTTCATTTTACACCAAAACCTGTTTTTTTTGCATTTCTAAGGCCCATGGATTTCACTCATTGGCTCTCTCGACCGAAAACAGAGGGAGCATTTGGTAGGTAAAAAAATTTTAGAAAGAGAAAATACCAAATTTTTTTAAAGAGAGAAACTATCTCAAAATTTTTAAAGAGAAAAAGCCATCTCAAATTTGAACTTTTAGAAAGAAAAAGTATGAACTTTTTTAGAGAGGTGAACTACCTCAAAATTTTAGAGAGAAAAACTATCTCAAATTTTAACTTTTAGAGAGAGAAATATGTTAAAATTTTAGAGAGAAAGTATGCGAAAATTTTAGAGAGGGAAAGTACCAATTGTTTTTAGAGAGATAAACTATTTCAATATTTTAGAGAGAAAAACTATCTCAAATTTTAAATTTTAGAGAGAAACTATCATATTTTAGAGAGAAAGTACATGTAAAGTTTTAGAGAGAGAAACTATCGCAATTTTTTAGAAAGAGAAACTATTTCAAAAAAATTAGAGAGAGAAACAATCTCATGTTTTAATTCTTAGAGAGAGAAACTATATCAAATTTTAGAGCAAATACCTAAAACTTTTAGAAGTAGAAACTATCTCAAAAAAATTTAGAGAGAGAAACTATATCAAATATTAGGTTGTAGAGAGAGAAAGTACTCTTAAAATTGTAGAGAGAGAAAGCATTTTTAAACTTTTAGAGAGAAACTATTATAGATTTTAGAAAGAGAAACGGCCAAAAAAAATTTACAGAGAGAGAAATATCTCTTTTTTTAGAGAGAGAAACTATCTTGAATTTTAAATTTTAGAAAGAGAAAATATATTAAAATTTTACAAATAGAAATTATATAAGATTTTAAAGATCAAAACTACCTAAAAAATTTTAGAGAGAGAAACCATCTCAAAATTTTGGCGAGAAAAACTACACAAAATTTATGTTTTAGAGAGAAAAAATATAATAAAATTTTCAAGAGATATACATCAAATTTTAAATAGAGAAAGTACATAAAATTTTCAGATAAAGAAACTATCTCAAAAAATTTTAGAGAAAGAGAAACTATCTCATAATTTAAGTTTTAGGGAGAGAAAGTATATCAAAATTTAAACTTTAGAAAGAGAAAGTATATCAAAGTTTAGAAATACACTATATCAAATTTTAAAGAGAGAAACTATTTCAAAATTTTAGAGAGATAAACTATTTCAACTTGAAGTTTTAGAGAGAGAAAGCATCTTAAAATTTAAGAGAGTAACTATATCAAATTTTAGAGAGAAAAAGTATATAAAATTTTTTAGAAAAGGAACTATCACAAAATTTTTAGAGAGAAATTATCTCAAATTTTAGCCTTAGAAAAAGAGAGTATCTTAAAATTTGAGAGAAAAACTATATCATATTTTAGAAAGTGATAAGGTTTATAGGAGCCCCTTAAGAACAAATTAAAGTAGAGCATGTAGAGCACAACTCTTCCTAGGCTGGGTGTATCTATCTCCAACTAATAAAACCCTAAATTAGGGTTTGGTAAGTCAACCCCCTATTATTTTATTTTTATGGCGGCCTTGTCTCTAAGATGGAGATAGAGGAGAGCGATATGATTTAAGGATGAGAGAGATTTGTTTGAGGTGTGGAGAGAGAAAGTCTATAAGAAAAAGTACAGACAATAAGAGTGTTCAACTCCTTTTATAAGCCTCAAGACCTCCTTAGATATACCTATCCAATGACTCATATTGACCAACATGAATTAAGGAAATCTACAAGGTCAGAGAGAATAAAATATGAGTCATCCAACCCTTAGATCAACCATCATAAGTTAGGGAGGAATATTAGGAACTTGTCTCATATCTACCTCTAGTCTAAATAGCAGAAGACTATTTTTTAAAAAAAATTCTAAAACTTTCTAATATCTATTTCAAAATTGTAGGAAGTCGAAAGATAATGGTCAATATAACTCTCACAAAAATAGGACACATAATCTTTTCTTTTTAAAAGCTTATGCACCTTAACAAGCTTTTTTTAAGCAAAAAGAAAAAATAATAATACGGTGTGCCACCCATGTGGGAGATAGTGGCACACATGTGGGGCTGGATCCAAAGGGCTCACATGCCCTTGAACAAAATATATCCAGAATACCCTTTTAAGGGATTTTATAGCAAAAATGATTTTAAAGTTTCTAAAATTTAAATATATTTATAATATTAAAAATAAAATATCTAGAAGTGGATTAATACTAATGAGTCAAAATAAGTAACTATAAGGGTACTCCATTTGATTTTAATGATTATGATCTACATCTGTCTTCTTAAACCAATCCAATGAAGCCTATGATTCCATACTCTCATATAGGGGCTCATGATTGGCTCATCAAATCCGGCCAATAAAAAGTAAAACTATAATTTCAGAATTTGGATTATAGTTTCTCCTAAGAGCAAGTCAAACACCTGTCATTATAGTGCAAGAGGGACTTTCTTTATATATATTGACATGTATCCCTTTTCAGGGCTATTTCCCAGTAATACGTTTGTCATAAGTATATACCGTGTAGAAGTTTGCTAAGGATTTGGGCATCGCTCTCACATGCCTACATCTGCATACAGGTGATATCATAGTTATTTTGGTCTACAAATCATCCTTAAGCATTTCTTTGACCTCAATAAAAGATGACCCACTATAAGCCATTTTTGATAGTACGACATGCCCAGTGATAAGGGTTTTGGATATAGGTCATAGACTATCTAACCCTTAGTCAATCAACAAACACTCCCATTAAAAGTATATAATCTAGTATAAGTGCCTTTTTACATTCTCTTGAGGCCTTTTAAGGCCATAAACCCCAACAATTACCTCATTACATTGTAACCTCAGTGGCGAGTTTTGAGTCCCTATTTCAAACTTATGTTATTGGGCCGCTTTTCTCTAAAGTACTTGAGTAACTAGCGCATAAAGGGAAATATGTGTTGTTTTTGTCTTGCAAGATGGTCTTCACTTTACAGGAAGCAAATTGCATTCCCAAGAGGTTACTGCACATCCAAGTCTACGGTGAGATGCACGTTGAATACCTTTAGTGATAACTTCAAGCAAGAGAAGACCGCAATTCTTGTGGAAGATTACTTTTGGATCAAACTACATAGAAAAGTCAGAAATCCAAAAAGAAAGGAAGGCTTCAAAGAGAACTTGACAATTTAGTATGTCATATTAACGATGATCACGGTGAGGTAAGTGTTTATCCTCGTGCTCATTCTGAAGCTTTGCTGCCTATATTTGTTGGTCCTTCAAGGGTCACCAAACATATATAAGGTTACCGGTCTATATGAAAGTGTTATTTTGGAATGTCAGGGGCCCCAATAGTGCTCAACGCAAGAGATATACTCTTTCTTTTTACAGAAAGGAAAGACTTGATCTCTTACTTCTCCAAGAAACTAAATTGAAGGCCTCGACTCTTTGTACTGCCAAATTGGTTTGGAGAAATAACTCCTTGGATTTTTTAGGAGTAGATGCTTCTGGTTTTTCTGGTGGTATTTGGGTCCTTTGAGACTTTGAGTGCTTCACAAAAATTCCTTTCAAGTAAACATATTTCCATTGTTTTCTGAGGGCCTTTAGATAATTTTTCTTGATATTTATATATGGTATAGGGGCCTAATAAAGCTACTGACATATATGCTTTTTTTTAGGAACTAGCAAATATTCAATTAAATTTGAATATGCCTTAGTTTGTGGTGACTTTAATATTATTAGATGGCCAAGTGCATCTACATCTTCTCATTCTATGTCTTCTTGTATGAAATTATTTGAAGGTTTTATACAGCACCATGAATCGATTAATCTTCCTTCTACTAGGGTTAACTATACCTAGTCCAATCGTAATTCACAAGATCCTATTTTGACAAGGTTAGACAGGTTTCTTGTCTCTTCTAAGTTTGTTACTCGTTTATAAAAAATAATTGTAAATGCCCTACCAAAAATTTTTTCTGGTCCCTCTTGTTAACTCTGACGGTTTCTTGTTAGGACCATTCCTGTTTAGATTTGAATTGGCATGATTATCACAAAGATCTTTACTCAGCCTGATTGAAGATTTATGAAAAAATACTATCATTGATAGTTGGAAAGGTTACCAAATTTCAAAGAAGCTCCAAATATTTAAACAAAGGATTATTATATGGAAGATGAATGTTTGGGGAGATTTACAATCTGAAATCAAGGATGCAAAGTCTCATATAGAGGAGTTAGATAATATTCAGTTTATGGGAGGTGCTTTAACACATGATCAATTCAGAGACAGAAGCTTATTGGTGGCTACGTATAAACAGTTTCTTAACTTGGAGGAAATTCATTGGAGACAAAGATGACGTGTGAAATGGCTCAATGAGGGCGATAAAAACACGAGATTCTTCTATGTTATTGCTAATGCAAGGAATATGGATAACTCAATTCAAAACCTTCACATTGAAGGACTAGACTATGATAACATGTCAGAGGTTGAAAGGGCATTGGTTGATCATTTCAAGAAGTCTTATGAGGCCGATAGTGAGATTCAACTCCATTCAAAATCTATCTTTTACTAGGTTGCCGTTAGAATAAGCTCAGTGGTTGGAGTGAAAATATGAAGCGCAAGAAATCAAAGATGTAGTATTTGGCCTAGGCAGAGATAAAACTCCTGGCTCATATGGTTACCCAATGGCATTTTTTCAATCTTTTTGGGATATTTTGAAAGATGATATTGTTCAATTATTGGAAGAATTTTATTGGAGAGGTAAAATTAATATTGTCATGAATTATACTTTTATTGCTTTAATTCCAAAGAAACATGTCATTGTGGAGATCAAAGATATTCGCCCTATTAGTCTTCGTGGTAGTCTTTATAAATTCCTAGCAAAGATTTTAGCCAACAGACTGCGTCAGGTGATTCACATAGTTATTAAAAGACCACAATCAGCATTCTTGAAGGATAAGCAAATTATGGATAATATTTTGGTTGCACAAGAATGTATCCCCTGAAGAATCAAGGATGACAAACCAGGCTTTATTTGAAAGCTAAACTTTGAGAAGGCATATGATAAGCTTGATTGGGGTGTACTACAGAGTATCATGGCTAAAATGGGTTTCCGTTCAAGGCGGAGATTGTGGATTGACGGTTGCTTGTCATTTACCCATTTTTAAGTTCTTGTTAATGGCAAAGCAATTGGTTTTTTAAAATGTTCAAGGGGACCCTCTTTCACCATTTTTATATACTTTGGTAATTGAGAGCTTCAGCGTCATGCTTAATGGATTGTCAATGCAAATGATCATATCAGGTATTAATATTGGTAATAATAGTCTTATAATATCACATTTACAGTAGACTGATGATACTTTTATATTATATAATCCCAAGGTTAAGGAAATCACTTGCCTATGGATTTTCTTGAAAAATGATGAACTCTCAACTGGACTTAAAGTTAATTTGAGTAAAACCAAGCTCATTGGTATTGGTTATTCGCAAATGGTAGTTTCAAGAATGGCACATTTATTCGGTTGCGGTGTTGAGTCCTTACCTTATACATATTTGGGAATTCCTCTAGTGAATTCGAGGCCTTCAAGATCAATTTGGGATGCGGTGGTGGAGAGATTTGATAAGAAACTGGACACTTGGAAAGCTAAAACTCTTTCTATAGGGGGAAGATATACGTTGACTAAATCCATTTTGTCCAACCTACCAGTATATTTTATGTCCTTATTTAAGATGCCAAAATAAGTTAAAAAAACAACTAGAGTGAGGAGATGACATCAGAATGAAAAGATTTCATCTGGTGAGTTGGGACAAAATTTGTAGACGAATGAAGGAGGGGGAATTTGGGTGTTAGGAGATTGAAACATATGAACTCAACACTTTTAGTAAAATGGTGGTGGAGGATCCATACACAACCTGAGTATTTCTGGGTGCTTGTTCTAAGAGATAAATATAGAATGGATTTGAACTTTGACTTCATTAAAAGTCCAAGAAACAAGATAAGTTTGTCCAGGTATTGACTATGAGAGATCTGTGTATATACGGCAATTCCGAAAAATTTGGGGAATGGAGAATCCACTCTCTTTTGGTTTGACAAATAGATTAGAGATGAATCGTTGAGATACCTTTTTCTTGAAGTTTTCTCAAAAGCTTTAACATGCTAGCATCTGTCAAGGATACTATTGGGGGTGTTTATACTAATATTGTTTGGTCCATTCCTTGTAGGTACAGGAGAGGTATAGACAGATTCATTGAGGCGTATTAGATATTGTTGAAATTATTGAATGACACATATTTGACTCCAAATTTGGATGATAGCTTTATTTTGGATCTTACCCCTTTGAGGGATTTTTTGGTTAAGTCAACTTACAATCTATTATGTTCTGATTGTTGGAGAGAGTTAGATGTTGGTTTATTCAAGATTAAGACATTGCATGTGCCTCTTAAAGTGCAGCTATTCTTATGGATCCTGCGTCAAGAAAAATTAGCAACTATTGACAACTTGATAAAGAGGGGTTTTATTATCACCAATGTATGTATCCTACGCAAAGACAATGATGAAACTTCGCAACATCTTTTCCTCTCATGCCTTTTTTGTAACATATCTTTGGGATTGCACTCGGTAGTGCTTCAAGTTATCATTACCTTTGCCCCAAAATGTCAGAGCTCTTCTTGACCAATGGATCACATCCGATATTTTAAAGATGAAAACTATTCTTTGGAGATCTATTTGGGTTAGGCTTATTTGGAAGGTGTGGAAGAAAAGAAATAGAAGAGTATTCGATAGTATAAGTACAGATCTGTCTATATTAAAATCGAATATTTTGGCAGTTGCAGCTGATTAGTTCCTTGCATATAAGGATAGTGGATTTATTTGTAAAAGTCTTATCATTAGCAATCCCTTGGTAATGGTGACTATGGGTGTTACCAACAACACTTATAGTGAGGTTGTTTGGATACCACTACCAGTGAATTCATTCAAACTTAATTTTGATGGAAGTTCACTTGGCAATACAGGACCAGCTGGCTATTGTGGACTCATCAGAAATAATTTGGGTCGCATTATATTTTCTTACTTGGGTCCTTGTGGTATCACAACAGCAAACGAGGCAGAAGCACGAGGTTTATTAAAAGGTTTGAAATTGCTATGTACTTTGGAAGGGGGCATGAGCATCGAAGGAGACTCGGCAAATGTCATTGCCTGGAGTAAGAGAAAGGCCCATATTCTTTGGAGATTAAAGAATATTTTTCATCAAATTTGGGATATTTTGTCAACCTCTATGGCAACGGTCCAATATTGCTATAGAGAGGCAAATGAAAATGCCGATATTCTAGCCAAAGGAAGAGTCCATACTCCCTCTCTGTTGGTTATTTTATTTATGTAATCTTGTATCTTTGTTTGAACATCTTGTATTTTATATATGAATTAATGATAAGTCGTACGTTACCGTTCAAAAAAAAAAGAAAAAGAGAGAAGTCAGGTGGTCTGTGGAGTGCTAAATAGTGTGCCAACTAGTGAAAGGATAGTCTCATACCACTACCTTTTCCACTACCTTACCCATCGCCAACCAATTATGGATAACTATAGACTTTATGGTAAGATTTCCCTACACCTTGAGAGGGTGCAACTCTATCTTCATGGTGGTATATAGGTTATCAAAAATGACCCCCTTCATTCCTTTCCAAAACACTGTAGATGCAACTCGAGCAGTAGACCTTTTCTTTAAGGAGGTAGTCGGCTTTTAAGGTGTACTAAAGCCTTGGAGATTTGTTGAGGAACTTTGCCAGAGACGCATCTTGTCAATGGGATCGAGTTCGGTTCATTGAGAAGGCTCCATCCGAGGTGGTATATAGGTAGCTACCAAGCACTTGACCTTGTCCCTTTCCCCAAGGGGTACAAGATTGCGGTGAGGTGGAAGCTTTTGCTGAGCACAATCAAGACCTTCATTATCAAATTTTAAAAAATAATAGAAGTGCTATAACAAATACAAAGCTGATGCCAACTTTGGTGGACAGGAAAAGACCTTTAAGGTATGATACTTGGTAATGCTGTACCTTCGGCATGAGCTTTTCCTAAGAGGCACTCGCAATAAGCTCAAGTACAAGAAGATTACCCCTTGTTGAGTACTTCAAAAGTTAGAGCAAAACACCTACAAGATTTGAGTTTCTCAAAGGATATGAAATTTCTCTTGTTTTCAACCTCTCTTAACCTAAATGAGTATCAAGCTAGGTGGGAAGTACATTTGCCCAAGTGAAAAGGGGACAATGAGAGGGTATCTTGGACAGCCGCATCATTCCTACCCACCATAGATATTACAATCAGTATTTGGTACAATGAAAGGGCAAACCCAATGTCGAGAGTTCATGGATTTCCAAAGAATGAATGATAAAGATTGACTGGAAGCCCTTGAGGAGTTCATAGAAGGCTTCAACTCGAGAATGAATTCTCATTAAACCAAAGGAAATTAATGCAAAAAATAAAAGAAAATGCTAACATTTTGTGGACCGTGATTCTCTTTTCTTTTATTTCTTTTTTATTTTTATTTTTTTTTCCTCTGTGTTTTTTTTTAAAAAAATTCCAGGTAAGATAGGGGTACTTTTAGGTGTTTTTTCTCTGTAGTGGGCTTTTCAAAATTTAACAGAAAAGCTATTCCGTATACTATTTGGTCATAGGAAAGTTACGAAGGAAAACTTAGAATCTGAATTTAAAATTTGCTCAAGAAGAGGTATTGTGCATGACTTTCGAGGTGCTATGCATAGCTTGAGAAGGGGTATTGTCCATCAATGCTCTTAGGAAAGTTGAGAGAACTTTAGCTAACCAAGTCAAGTTAATAAAAAAGAAGAAGAAGAAGAAGACTTTTACCTGGCTAGGAATTTTTTTTTTTTTAATGAAAATTTTGCTATAAATATCAGAAAGCAGGAACATGGTCCCCATTTTGGGTGGTCCTTAGACCATTACAAGTTATTGAAGCAAGGCTTTCTTAACTGCAACCTATTGTCTTTGAATAACAATTGGAATCCTTCAGTTTCTATGCGATTATAAATTGTTTCTCTCCTCTCTTTTCTACATCAATTTACATGTATGCTTTATGAATAAAGATGAAGGTTCTTCAATGAAACTGTATGTATCTTCAAGAAATGGGTAAGGCCACTACTAAGTCAATATATTACAAAGTTTAGCGGGGGACTAACGAACCCATTTTCCTTCAAGACCTGCATCAAGCTATACAATTGTGGGTGGCATGAAGTATGAGAAACTTGGTGCATAACGTGCTTATTTAACAAGATCTTTGAATCTCAGACCGGAATGCAGGACTGATGGTCAATATCCTCTTGGCTAGGTTGCGTATATCATCACGTGTGGACTCATGTGATAAACGAATCAGCTCCTTCAGACCGCCTGAGGAAATCAAGTCCCTTGTGTTTGCCTCTGCAAAAATAATCACGTTATTGAGATGCATACGCCAAGGGATGCATAAATGATAAAACAAACCCTGTTTTTCAAGAAATATTCAAATGATCTCCATGAAATCACACATACATGATAATTTTATATTCTAGTTGGTTTTCGGGGTAAGTGAAACCTACAATTATTTATTTCCTGATGAATGCATAGCACTCAGTAAACTTTGGGGACCAATGATTTAAGAAATATCTTAGATAAAATGCCCATATTTTTTGGGGTAAATAATCCCATGTACATTACAAACATTTCAATAGAATCTGTTGTTGTGGATTCCACACACACTGTTGCGCCAAGCGGTTAGTTAGGTAGTTGCATTGAGATGTTTCTCAGTATTCCCAAGTTTTATTCAATAGTTGGAAAATGTCTTCCCGAGTACAATCTTTTGTTTGAAAACCTTGCACATGCAGGGGCTGGATCGGTTTGCTAAGTTCTGAAGATACATGATAGATCATTCTCCTATGTTCAAACAGGTGCATATTGAGATTAATCAAGAGCCGATGCGAGTTTTGGGGGAATAACTAGAAATATCAGGACAACTATGTTATCTTTTCGGGGTATTTGTAGAATTGTGAATCGTCAAAGCAAGTATCAAGCCCTTTTCTATATAATCTCACCATAGTGACTATATAATCTCACCAACCTTGATAGAGAGAGAGAGAGAGAGAGGCTTGGTGAAATACATGTGTTGTAGCATTTTTCATTCCGATTATTAAAGAACTAAGGATTTGCCCTAGGTCCCAAGCTCATCCTTCTCAAGAGCTAAATAGGTAA
The DNA here is from genome assembly GCF_054954075.1 of Amborella trichopoda. NCBI lineage: Eukaryota > Viridiplantae > Streptophyta > Magnoliopsida > Amborellales > Amborellaceae > Amborella > Amborella trichopoda. The sequence goes on from NC_142342.1 coordinate 29,270,691, forward strand.
GATTTTCAATTACTTGAGTTACTTCCTTAGTAGAATACCAACAGAAAAACTGGTGCAATAATGTAAAGCTAGTGCAGCAATGAACTCATCATTCCATAGAAAATCTCACCATGTTGTGCTAAATGACAAAGGGCAAGCTCCATATGGCGCCTAACTGACAACTGGGATGAAGTCGTATGTGAAACAATCCATGGAAGTGCACCATCTTCTATAAGAAGGGACTGTCCTTTCCGGTGCCCTGCAAGGGGAGAAGTTTTATTTCAAATGAGAAACCTTGTGCAGTAACATTACGAAACCAAGGCAAATGGAATTGTAACCATACCACAATAGTGATCAGGATAATATTCACTTTCAAGAGCGATGATAATGATTGTAGAAGAAGGTGCTTTGCATTGCTGCAGGCTTTAGATGCATCACAACAGAAAATAGATGAAAGTTTGGAGACAAGCATGGGGATTCACTGCAAATGTTTTATGCATCCAATAATAGGAAGCTACATCTGATTAAATTGAATATGAGACAAGGAGATACAAAGTAGCTTATTTAATTATGTTCATCCTACATATGGATTCTATAATCCATGAATAACATGTTTCTTATGTTTTTACATAACTTGTAATAGTTATCCTAACAAGACTTACAAATGACATCTTTCACTAAGACCCAAGAAAAGCTATAAATCCTTCAGTAACATATCCTTGCGGTGTTTCCTTCGAGAATGTATACTTCGTAGTGCAACCTTTAAGAAAAATGTCACAAACTCCAACATCTCCACTTGACCTTTGAAGGCTGTACAATCACTTCCTCTTACTCTCTCTCCAGCCCAGCCCATGTACATGTGTGGTAAACACATTTCCCACTAATCTTTTACTCAAATACTATGTTAACATATCCTGTGTCAGGATATAAGTGACCTCAATCTCTCATGCTTGGATCTTGTTACAAATGTGGTAATAGTCCCTCTTTATGTGTGCCTGGATTTCTTGTGAAACTATGGCTCCTTAGTCATGCAAATCACTGCCTGGTTGTCACAGAAGATCCTCATACACGGGCACTTAACTAGATAGAATTTGAGTTGATTCATAGTCTTTTGCTGCGAGACAAGAAGCTAACTCTATAGTCGAGAGTGCAGCGATATCTTCTTTCCTTAAGCGCCAAGACACGGCTCCGCTGGCTAGTGCGAAGATATACACAAATATGGACTTCATCGCATCTAGATCGCCCTGATAGTCCGCATCATTGCATCTGAATGTCTGAGCCTCCTCTATAAGTGAGCACAAGATTAACAATTCTGTCAAATATCGCATAACCCTTTTAATCACCTTCACGTGTTCTGGACCTGGATTATTCTGGAATGTATTTATCACGCTCATGGAAAATAAGTCCATTTTTTTTCCTAATATAGCATATGTCAGTGATCCAACCACACTTATGAGATTCCCTGCATGGCATCTTTTGCTTTTGTTGCTTGTGGGACACATGGCTAGACTTAACTTGGTCTTCTTATCAATGGGCATAAGTATGAGTCTACAATTTTTCATCTCGAATCTTTTCGGTATTTTCTTGCAATATGCCTTCTCTTAAGATAACTGAATGGTCCGAAGATGCATCACAAGATGCACTATTTCCAAGACTTGAAATCTATTTTTTCTTCGATCTATACATCTTGAGGTTGAGATGATCAATTTGAAGATTTTTGGGGCATCGAAACAACTTCTTTTAGCGAGTTTTTGAGGTGCGCCTTAATTTAATGGTTTAGGGCCTGACCCTTATAAAAACTTTTTCCATACAATAATCCTCCTAATTGAGCACAAAACCAGTTTGTGACAAGGTCTCTTGAAACTTTATGTACCAATCACTGTCTTGATACTTGATTTAGGCCACAAAGGGAATTCTTAAGTTTACACCATAGGTTTTCTTTTCCCTTATCTATGAAGGCCTCTAGTTGTTTCATATAAGTTTCTTATTTTAACAACCCATTTAGAAAGGTTGTCTTTGCATCCATCTGATAGAGTTTAAAGTCGACATGGCTACTACAACCATAAGGATCCTAATGGAGGGGAACTTAGCTACGGGGGAGAAGGGTCATGGTAGAGTACAATGAGCATTTAAAAATGCAGAGAAAAGCTATCATATTAACAAAAAATAATATTTATCCATAAAAATGGAATAAAAAAGTTTGAAATTTTTTTAGCACCAACAGAATTTTTTATAAAAACTGATCGTAAAAATTTTGCATCGTTCTTAAAAAAAAATAGATAAATTTTAGCTAGGGGTAGATTATTTAATTGGCAAAAATGGTTCAATCAGTTTTCCTTTACAGTCGAAAACATAGCAGCAAATAAAAATTGTTTGCTAGATGCTCTAACAAGAGAAATGTGTTTTATGTTACAGAATAACTCTGTGGATTTCAAGAGCTATCAAGGCAGCAGAAGATTGAGTTTTTATGTACTTTTCTAGCATTCTTTCTGAATTCAGTAAATACCATGTGACATAGCAAATAGAAATCTTTATTGCAACTGAAATGAAACCATCTACAGGAAGACCATGACTAATTTTTTGCCCAATTTTACTTCCACGTAAATAAATATGGTGGAATATCTTGCCTTAACCAACTTTAAGATGGAAACCGAACTCTTTCTCATGTCTAGGGCATAAAGAGTTTGGGACCATGCTCTTTACATTCTATAAATGAAAAACATAATGACCAATTTATTTTCTTCTGATTTTCACCCATGAAGATACGTTGGTCCCCTAGGCCAACAAAACATCCTTGGTGTTAGACACTTGGGCAGTGGAATCCGAGTCAAAACAACACGATCCCTCCTTAGGGTAAACTAGCATGGTCCCCCTAAGATTCACATTCTTTAGTGCCTTGCAATATTTCGTTATGTGGCCATACTTACTTCCAATTATAACACTTGGTATTCTCTAAATCTTTTTCTTCTTAGGCCCATTATTCCCCTTTTGATTTTCATCTTTATTATTCTTGTTCTTGCCCATTCCCTTCTTCTTTCTTGAATGAACCAAAGTTGGGTCTCAAATTTACTAGATTCATGGAGTCTCTGGAAGCTAGAGCCATCTTGTGGCATTCTTTTGTCTTCTTCTCTCTAAGCATGGTGATGATCTCATCCAACTTTGGTGTGCTCTCCTTTGCAGTGAGGAATGAGGTCAAAGCATCCCATGAACTCGTTAAAGTGTTGAGCAGGTGGCACACTTGGATGCACTTGTCAGAAAATACTTGTGTTGCCTCAAGCTCTAGGAACAGTGATTTGAATGTTGGGATAGGGATTGCGGTCTTCCCTCCTTTCATTTTTAAGTATGAGTAGTACTTCATAGCAAGTGTCTTTCTGGTGAGGGAAGGAGTGGCATAATCATTCTCGAGCTTCTGATGAATCTCCTTTGCAGACTTTAGGGTTTAATAGTTGAGAGTGTGGGAGTCATCCATAGCCACTGATACGAGTTGCTTAGCCAAGGTATATCTGTGCTCCCACTGAGCATAAGAATCCCCATAAGCATCGCCTCTTGATTCAGGTGGGGAGTTCTCTATAAGTAGCAGAGTCCTTCAAAGACGACATAGCCTATCTTTCTTTTTTTTTCGTCAACTTGCATAGCTCTTGCCATCGAACCTTTCAGTCTGCAGTCATTCAGCCATAAAGCCTTAGGTTGCCATGTTCTTGATTCAAGAAATAAAAAATTACTAAACTATGGTGGTAAAGGACCTTCTTCAAAGATGCGGCTATGTCAAATTTTGAAGTATAAATTAAAAATTTTCTTTATTAATAACTAGAATTTCTACTTACAAGTGGCATAATAAAATGTATAAATAAAAAAATAAACCTACTATAATCTAGGACCTTTGATTTTTATTATTGACTTTTACTACCAAAACAAAACTGTATTCATATGCTGAATACAAACTTTCAATCATCATCATCATCATCAGTATCATTTTAGCCTTTTCTCAATTAATTGGGGCCGGCTACATGAATCCTAGTTCTCCATTCTGCTCTATTAAAGGCCATATCCTTAGTGAGGCCATAAGTCCCTATATCTTTTCGAACTACTTCCAACCACATCCATTTGGGCCTACCCCTTTCCCCTTTCAATTCTTTCACTTGAACTAACTCGCACCTCCTAACATATATGGTACTTAGCCAGTGCCACACATGGTCAGGCCACCTAAATCTACTCTCATTTTATCGTCTATCGATGCCACGTCAAAATTCTCTCAAATAGATTCATTTCGAATTCGACCCCTTCTTGTATTGCCACTCATATATCTCAACATCCTCATCTCCGCTACACTCATTCTTTGGGTATATTGTTTTTGTCCGCCCAACATTCCGGCCCATAGAGCAAAGTTGGTCTCACCGATGTCTTATAGAACTTATCTTTCATCCTCATTGATATGCGGCGATCACATAGAATTCCAGTTGCACATCTCCACTTCGCCCAACCAGCTCTAATTATGTGTGCGACATCTTCCTCAATCTCTCAATTTTCCTGTACTATTAACTCAAAATATCGAGAGTGCAGTCGTTTATGTACTTCCTAGCCGTCAATCTTAAATTTTTCCTCTTCTCTACTTCTATTATTACTAAACTTGCACTCCATTTACTCTGTCTTAGTCCGACTAATTTTAAAACCTTTGGACTCCAGAGAATCCCTCCAAAGTTCTAACTTTGTGTTGACGTCGTTTCGAATCTCATAAATCAAAACTATGTTGAATACAAACTTTCAATATGAAACCAAAAACAATTAGGAATTCTAATTTAAGTAGGAGTCATAGTCCAAGTAGAACTTGATCTAAATGGAAATCCTAATACAATTAGGACTTCTAAATAAAAAATGAATCAAGAACTAAGAAATAAAATTGATACATAAAACTAGGAAGACGTACTAAACCTTTGCTTAAGGTTACCCCCTTAGAACTTACACTCGATTTCCGAACTGATGGCGGACTCAAATCCTTTGGTCCTATTGAATCCCCAGAACTTGGGAAGCATCTCTAGAACACCCTCTAACGGGTCCATGTAGCAGAAAGCATAGAACAAGATTGGATTTCTTTCAACCCCTTAAACTTTGAATCATGCCAGAAAGGTATCTACCCTAACCTCAATACAAGATATAGATATGGGCCGGCATTACCCCTAACATGGCTAGCCTAGGTGGTGTGTGCCACGTTTTATGGCCTTGCCTTTTAGGTAGGCCTAGCTACCCTAGAAAGAGAGAGAGAGAGAGGAGAGAGAGAGAGAGAGTTAGAGAGGGGCACAAATGAGAGAGAAGTTTGGTCATAGGTGATGGGAATGAGGGAGGAGTCCTCTTTATACCGGCCTTAATGGCCAATCTCAATTAGAAGTCACTTTGACCAAGAGATTTCCTGATAATCTGAGGTGAGAGAAACAAATTAGAGTCATCCATCCCTTAAATCAACCATCATGACTTAGGGAAAAATCTAGGAACCTTATTCCTTGAATCTTTAACTCATATCCACTTCTAGCAAATCTAGGATAAGACAAGTCAAAACTCATCTTCTATTTTGACTAGAATTTCTTTTCTCTCTCAAGAATATTGTAGAAATTCAAAGTAAGAAAATTGATGCAGCCCAAAATACTGCTCTCGAGTATCTAGGTAAGAGAGACAATCTTAAAATTTCCAAAAGAACTAAATGGAAAACTACGTATTGAATCTATCCTTTTATGTCTTTTTATTAGTTTAAAGTCTTTTATAATGAATGACCATAATTAGGCTGGTTGGATGGCCAGGATTAAGTCTTGTTTAGGGTTTTCTTTTATAAGAAATGTACTCAAGCATAATCAAGCATCTTGTTATGGACTTTATCGAAACCCTGGAGTAGCCAATGCTCCTTTTATCTCTGGTTTTTTAATCTTTCTCTACTTTTGGATATTCCTTATCTTTTTTTTGCTAAACTGTAGCTCCAAGTTACTAGGTTTGTGCCCGGTTGGTATCAAAGCCTGACGATCTGTACAGTACTATAGCACTGTACGGATGGTATAGTAACACTGTACGGGTACTGTAGCTTTGTACGATTATGTAGCATGGTATTGTAGCATTGTACACAAAGTATTGTAGGAAAACACAGACGGTACTATGAAATCAATTTTTGTGCCCTAGATCAACAATCATGCCTCCACATAAAGGAAAAGGAGAAAAAGCTACAACAATAGAAGCCTTTGATACTAATTCGTGAGAAGGGATTGCAAATCTGAGGAGATTAGTCAAAACTCAAAACCTAGATCTACGTATGACGCAGATGGAAAACCCATATTAGGAGAGACGTAGTTGATTAAGGCAAATGAGGAATTCATAAATCACTTCCATGATCAAGCTCCAAGGAGAGAGGTAGTTGACCATACGGATAGGTATAGTAGGAGGTGGGAAACCGCTCTCAAGGTCGAGATCCGGAGTTTTTATCGAGGTTTAATGGATGAGGAATTCTTTATTGGCTGAAGGAAGTCGAGTGGATATTGGAGTTTAAGGAGGTTCCTGAGAAAAGAAATTACTTTTAGTCACCATAAATCTTAGGGAAAGAGCTTTGCCCTAGTGGGAAGATGCATACACGAAGAGGAAAGCCAAATATCACATATTGGCAGAAGATAAAGCATAAGATGAGCGGTTTTTCTGTCTACAATTACTTGCAAACCTGTATCAGCACTTAAATAATCTTCGGCAAGGAAGTACGCAGAGAGGAGTTTTATCAGCTAGTTTCGCGTAACGAACTTTCTAAGGACAATGACCTGCTTGTAGCACGATATATTGGAGGTCTTATCTGCAGGATGTGTTGAATCTCCACACCTTTTATATTCTTTTTGAGGCATATCAGCATGCCTTGGTGGTGGAGAAACTCCAAAACCGAGGTCAATTCAGATATCGAAATATGCCACATGTGGGGGCTAGATCTGGGCCGAGGATTGGACAGGTGCAGGAGCAAGTTGGGGGAGTCCAACAGCAACATCTGGAGTCCAGAGAGGTGGCGCAGCCCAATAGATAGGACGTGCTATTGGTCAAGGCCAGAACTTGAGAAATCAGCTTGGTAGCTCAGTAATAAAGTGTTTCAATTGCGAAAAGCCAGGCCATAGATCAAATGATTGAAGGAAGAACTTCAGCAGAGAAGGAAAACAACTATTGATCGAAAACGATGACTCAGTTGACATAGATGCCGGTGCTGATTCTGTTTTCGACAATTATAGTGATGAAAAGGTCGTTATAATTCACGGCAATGTTGGTGAAGCATTAGTGGACAGAAGGAGCTTTTTGGCGCCAAAAGAGGACACAAGAGGATTGTATGCAAACCAATAATTTCACACCTCATGCACAATTAGAGAAAGAGTTAGTACCATGGTGATTGATACTGGCACTTATGAAAATACTGTGTCAGAGGAGGCCGTGATAAAGCTGCATTTGGGTGTGAAAGACCATCAACATCTCTACTACTTGTCCTAGTTCAAAAAGGACAATGTGGTAAAAGCCCTAAATATTGCTTAGTTTATTTTTCCACTAGCCAGTGCTATAATGATAATGTGTTGTGTGGTGTTGTGACAATGGATACATGTCATATCTTGTTGGGGAGGCCTTGGCAGTATGATAGACATGCCATACATGATGGGCAGGAGAATGCTTATACGTTCTGGAGGGATAACCTGAAAATTATTTTAACCCCATCTAAGGAGATTGAACCTAAACCTAAACAAGGGGAGGGTACAAATTTTCTTTCTTTGGTCAGATTTACAGCGGAAATAAAGGAATCTGGGTTGATATTACATAACTGGGCAAGGAGGAGCCGATGTGTAATTCTGCCCCTGAGGTGGTTCAACCACTTTTAGAAGCATTTCGTGCTTTTTTCCTGAGGAGCTACCAGCAAGATTGCCCCCAACCCCACGCCCCTGTTGGAATTATGTCCTTTCAAGACCTTAAATTCTATTATTTTCATGAACTCTATACTTGAGTGGGAGTATAAGAGCGACATCACTCTAGGATTTTGGCGCACTAGGATCAAGAGTCATACAACCGCGTTTTCGGTCATGAGGTGTTTTGGTATATGGAAGGTACCGAGAGGGTTGAGGGTTACCTCTTAGTCAGGGTCGATTGTTAATGATTTGTTTGATATGTACCTCATGAGCATGTGATGGGCCAAGATAATACGATGTTTGTATGAGCTTGATGATTGAAAGTCCTGTACGGGAAGGTTGGGCCAACAGAGGGCATTAGCCTATATCCTTGATTCTAAGAACCTTCTCATGGCATGTGCATATACAGTCGCAATTCATTGGGAAGCCTGCTCTTCCACAGATCCACTCGATAGAACTATGCACATGTGCCAAGAGAGGAACCCTTGCACCTTGTTCTTGTGTGCATGTCCTCTAGGGGGTACACCTGAAATCCACTTAATTTTGGAATTCAGAATCACACATCGACTCGACTTTGATATGACTAATATCTTAAGTCCTGATTTAACATCGTGGGTCATGAGCCTATTGGGTCATTTCCGAGAAGGTGACTTTGGATTCAGGGACTAGCCAAGTAGAGTGCTCCATTTTGTACTTTGATTCCAAGCATCCTAATTTCCTTGTAACTATTTTTAATCATTGTTCAACTGATTTTTTTCGATGAAAAAATCATTAAAATGATTTATGTAGATTTATGGGAATTTTTCTGGATTTTTCTGATTCAAGAAAATCCCTTTTTCAAAATTGTTTGAATGAAATGACAATTGAGGACAGTCCCAAGGGACCACACTAGACACCCAAATGGCCAATAAGGTGATCAACTCTAACACCTTCAATGCTTGAAAGTATATGTCTAGATGCTTGGCTTCCCATTCATAGATGATGAATTGGCACTGAATTGAAGACTAGCCATCCCATATCTCCCATTGGCACATTGATGAGTCGCAAGGGGATCAACCAGGTACTCGAGATCTCTATATGGCTTCCCATGGCTATGATGCACACCACACTTGAGCAATCACATATTCATGTAATTGAGTTTTTGATTTGATGAATTTTCATGTTACTATTGATGTATAATTTGGTCTTGTAAAGTTCAATGCTGCTGAATTTTCAAGAGAGCATTGTATATGTCTAGTCTTGAGCTCTATCTTTGATGATAGATTTGTTAAAATATAAGGGACCTAGATAGAGTTGTTTCCTCCTTTTCTAAGTGTAGTTTGAAGCCTTTATGTCTATGTAATAGCAGCAACCTTGCTGTATTTTCATTTCAAGAGTTGTGAATCAAGTGAGTTGTTGAATTTTAAAAAGTTGTATACATAGTCTTGTATACCTTTGCCTCTCTTCTATGTGTATTGGTTTCTTATACACTAAAACCGCCATGCGTCATATGCAGCACCACATTGATTTGGTGCCAGATGCTAGCTTGCCTAACAAGCCATACTATTGAATGAGCCCACAAGAGCATGCTGAGATTTGTAGACAGATAGAAGAGTTATTGACCAAAGGTTATATCAGGGATAGCATGAGCCCTGGTGCTGTCATAGCCCTTCTTACTCCTAAAAAGGACAGCAACTGGAGGATGTGTAGACAATAGGGCCACAAACAAACTTACGGTGACATACAGGTTTCGCACACCCCGGATTGATGATATGTTGGACCAGCTTGTGGGTGCTCAGGTGTTCTCGAAGATAAACTTAAAAAAGCGCGGCTATCATCAAATTTGGATCAGACTGGCGATGAATGGAAGATAGCCTTCAAGCTCAAGAGGGGCTGGACAAGTGGATGGTCATGCCTTTCGGGTTATCTATTGTCCCGAGCACATTCATGCGAGTCATGAATCATGTGCTCAAGCCATTTATTAGTAGATTTATTGTACTGTATTTTGATGGTATTTTAATTTATAGAACTTCTATTAACTTACATTGCAGCATTTGCACGAGGTTTTCTTTGCTTTGTGCAGGGAGAATGTGTATGCAAAGATGAAGTGCACTTTGATGGTGTTTTTTTTTGGGTTATGATGTTTCTGGAGGTGTTAGAGTTGATGAATTCAAGGTCCGAGCAATTGCAGATAGGCCGGTGCTGAAGTCAATCCATGATGTGCGTACATAGTTTTCATGATTTAGCCTCATTCTATCGGCACTCCATACATTATTTTAGCACTATCATGGCACCTCTCACTGATTGTATGAAGAACAAAGTCTTCCAGTGGACAACACTAGCAGAAAAAAGCTTCATTGAGATCAAGTTCAGGCTATCAACAGTACCAGTCTTAGTGCTTCCAGACTTTGGCAGAGTCTTCGAAGTAGATTGTGATAATTCTTAGATCTGAAATGGTGCAATGTTAAGTCAAGATGGTAGGCCCGTAACTTATTTCAGCAAGAAATTGAACGGTGCCAAGTTGAGGAATCTACTTATGATGCCGAGTTCAAGGATATTGTGCAAACTTTACGCCATTGGAGACACTACTTGATCCAGCGGGAATTCATTCTTTATTCTGATTGTAAGGAATTAAAGCAAATTAATGGCCTGCATAAGTTGAATCATCGACATGCCAAGTAGGTGGCATACCTCCAGGAGTTCACTTTTACCTTGAAGCATAAATCCGGCACACAAAATAAGGTGGCGGATGCACTAAATAGGAGAGCTTCTTTGCTCACTACTATGCAAGCTGAAGTGTTAGGCTTTGACACCTTCTGAGACCTTTTCCTAGCAGACACGCTTCGGGAAAATTCTTCAGGAGACTGATTTGGGTCAGCATGATGATCATGTTGTGCATGATGGGTTTCTTTTCAAAGGGAATTGTCTGTGTGTTCCTGATTGTTCTTTGAGGCAACAAATTATCCAAGAGCTACATAGAGAGGGACACTTGGGCAGAGATAAGACTTTGGCTTTGGCTAAGGCTGATTATCATTGGCCAAAGTTAAAGCGGGACGTGAGTAGATATGTGGACAGATGCCATATTTGTCATGTCTCTATGGGGACTGCTACTAATATTAACCTATACATGCCATTACCCATTCCAAAGTCGCCCTGGACAGATGTGAGCATGAACTTTGTCCTTGGTTTGCCACGTATTGAGCGAGGCACGGACTGTCTTTGGTGTGGTTTCTAGGATGGTTCATTTTCTAGCTTGTAGAAAGACCATGGATGCCTCGCATATTGCACATTTGTTCTTTAAGGAGACTATTAGATTGCATGGTGTGCATAAATCTATAACTTCCGACTGATCAGAAGTTTACGAGGCATTTTTGGAGGAACTTATGCAAGAAGCTTGGCACCTCACTGAATTTCAGCACAGCTTATCATCCACAAACAGATGCTCAAACTGAAGTGGTGAATCGAAGCTTGGGTAATTTGATTCGGAGTCTAGTGGGCACTAATCATAAACAGTGGGATTAGACCTTATTGTTGGCGTTATGTGGCCATTTAAAGGACTTATGACAGCATGTACTAAAAACATATAGTGAAATGTTTGCTCCAATGGGAGTGTGGTCCACCTTAGAGTGAGAGGTATTTTCTAATGCCTAGACTCACATGAGTTTTGACTGACTATGGCTCAATGTGATGTTCAAAAAACCCGTAGTCCTAGGCATTGTGTAAGCACAACTGATGAGGGTTTTCGATGTGGGGTTATCCCTTGATGAAGTTGGAGTTGTGCCCAGGACAATTGGCATGGCACATGGACTTGACCCATGTGTGTGATGGATGGCCTGAGATAACAAAAGCTAAAATCCTCATCATTACCTTCACACGACATGTACACTAGATAGCCGTCCGAGAAGCGGCCCTTTTGGATAAAGGTGCGTGACGTGTACATATGCATAAGAGATGGCTCCCTACAACACTGGACTATGTTGGAAGGACCCATGGAGCACAGGGCTAGACTTGTCCTCAGGGAGGGACATATAATCCATGGTCTAGGATCGTATCTCTTTCATTTATTGGCTGTCTTTGATAGTTCAATCATGAACCCCTGCAAAGGGCTGTGGGTCATGGGAACTATTGGATCAATTTGAGAAGGTGCAATGAGACACGATCTCTAGAGAGGATGGAGACTTCAGTAAATTTGTCCTTATCCTAACTCTACGGATCCAATTCCCATCAAATCCTCTTGGATATGTTTAACTATTTTTCAATTATTTTTTAGATAATTAAAATGAGTTTTTGGACCTCTCTAAGTATTTGATTTTATTGAAAAATGATTTTTAAATAGGGGAAAATCGATTTTCTATATTTATTATAATCATAGAGAAAAATAAAATATTTAGAGGCTTTATAAAATCATTGCATTATCTGAAAATAATGTTTAAGACATTGGGGCTCATTAAGCCCACCAATATATGGGGGCATGGGGCCCACATGGCCACCCTATGTGTGGTGCACCCCACCTCCTCCATACTTTCCTAAATTGAAATATGGCAATTAAGCTATGTGTTGACTTCAAACTTTTAGAAAACCTTTGTGTAAAAATTTTGATTGCTTTCAAAGGGGAAAATTTAAGAAAATAAATGGAATAAATATTTTCTCTCCACAATATTTGATGAGAATGGAGTTATTGAAATTGGGGGATAATAGTTCCACCTCATTCATTTAATCATGATGGATGATCTAAAGAATAAATGGATGAGATCTCTTCACCCCATAGGTCTTCAAGATCAAAAGTCAAACTTAAATCTCATAATGATGGCAAAATCCTAACCCTAGAAACCCTAGCCTTTGTTCTATATAAATTATATGGGGGATTCATTCTTTACAACCTAACTGGCTCTCTCGCTCTCTGAGCTTAAAGGGGATGGCACGCCTCTCTCTCTAAACTTCTCTCTTCTTCTCTCTCTAAGATTAGGGTTTAGGAAAGAGAACAAACCCTAAGGGGTGGCACGCCCAAGCCACATAGCCTAGCCCTAGGTCTTAGTCTTATGCCCATGTGTTAAACCTTGGTCAATGATATTCCATGTTATGCTCTCTGCTAGTTTTGCCTAGGCTTCCCAAGTTCTGAGACAAGTTCTAAGACAAGTTCTTGAACTGAGATCCCGTGCGCCATTAGTGGAAGAGACTCGGAGTGGGGTATATGAAGTCCTTAGGGGTAACCTGAGGGAAGGTATGCAGTATTCTTATTGATTCATGCTCTCTTGGCTTATTCACATCTTTTTGTGCAATTTTTAGATCTATGATATGAATGTAATTTTTATTTTAATGGCGAGCACGTGAGAGTTCTTGGTATTTTATTTGGTGTATATATATTGTAATTGGACACTTGTGAGTGATTCGAGTGGCAATACAAAAATAAAGATAGAAAAATTTTAATCGTATTGACTTGCCTGATCACATAGTCCATCTTTCACTTATCTCAGACTGATTTTCTTTTAATAGGTCCTAGAATCGAATCACAGGTTTTAGCCTTTTGAGATTGTTTGTGGATGGAACCCAAGGAGTGCTCTTGATTTAGCATCAATTCCACATATGGGCTGAGTTAGTGGCAAGGTGGAGGACTTGATTGAGCACAACAAATTTGTTCATGGCAAGGTTCGACGGCAACTAGAACAGTCCAACGCCAAATATAAGGCAGCCACTACAAGCATCATCGACATATGATTTTTTATGTTGGAGATTTTGTGTTGCCAATCTTGACCCAAGTTGAAAAAACCAGGCGATCTAACCAGTAACTGCCTGGTTAGATCGGTTGATCGGTCGATATTTTTAAAAGAAAATTCAAAAAAATCTATATAAATCCCAAAAATAAGGAATTTAGTTTGTAATGCATGTTTTTAATATTCTTTACATTATGGTAAAGATTAAATATTGTTTTGGTCATTATTACTCACTTTTATATTTTCCTAGCTTTTTCAAAAAAAATTAAAAATACCCCTGGGCACAAATCGATTCTTTAAAATCTATTTTTTTCATTAATTTTCAACTTCATTTGAATGTATTTTGTTTTAATCACTCTTTATATGTTTTTCATATTTTAGTATATTTTTTTTTTATCTTTTTTATTTTTTTCAACAATTTTTTGACCTCCCAGGACTTGCTTGGTTAGAAATGTTGAATCAGCCAGTTTATCGGTTAGGCCGGTTAAACCGCTTATGGGCCCATGTCCAATTAACAATTCCAGTTCAATTTTGCGAACACTGGTCATGACTAAGGATAGACTTTCAGCAGGGGAAATTCATAAGTTCAGCCAGAGTAAGATTGGACCGTGTGAAGAGGTGCATATGATTAATGACAATGCCTACAAATTGAAGCTTCCCAAACATATTCGAACTTTCGATGTTTTTAATGTCAAGCATCTCCTTCCATGCCATGGTGATACCTTCGACAACAAGCTGCCGAATTTGATGGCGAATTCTTTTGAGGAAAGGGGGACTGATGCAGCCCAGAATATTGCTCTCAACTATCTAGATAAGAGAGCCAAGCCTAAAGTTTATAAGAAGAACTGAAACAAGACAAACTAGTTATTGAATATGTCCTTTTATGTCATTTATTTATTTATTGAGGCAATTTATTCACTCAAGAGCATAAGTAGTAATTTCTAGCCTACAAACCATCTTTGGGCATCTCTCCGACCTTACATGGATGTCCTTCCAGAAAACCCCCAAAAGTAGGGCCTATGCCCAAGAAAAAGGGTTTTAAATATGACTTGGGCCAGAGACCACCTAATCCTAGTTCAGTCAACCAACATATACTCCTATTGAAGAGCACAATTCACTATATTTATTATTCTTACATGCTCTCATGGACTTTAAAGGCCATAAACCCGAACAGTTATACGGTTCCAGTAAATATGTGAGCAACCTAAATCATAGTTGTTGGAATCAGGATCCCTATGAGTGGGGTTCAAGATCCAAAAAATTTAAAAAACGAGATCCCTAAAAGATCCGTTCCGGGAGCGACAAAATCGAGATCCTAGAAGGGATCGCCTACCAAAGTAGAAGATCCTAGTAACTATTTTTTTTTTTTTGATAAACAAGATCCTAGTAACTATTACCTAAATATTTTCTAGGTTTTGACCAACATAATATAGTAAAGTAACTAACCATGAACCACCAAAACAATACTCAATGTGTGGTCTATATCTTTATAGATAGAGAGCCACAAGTTGCAATCTCTCAGCAATGAATTCTAACTATCAATCTATGCCTTTCAAAGAAAATCAGGGAAAAGGGAAAAAATTAACACCAACTCCCAGTCCAACCAAAAGAATAAGGGGAAATATCCTCGTACCCCCTATGTTTGGTTTTCATATCTCAATAGACCCAAAGATTCAAAAACTATCTCCTACCCCCCTGACTAACTTTACCCACTTTAACTATTTTTTTAGCTCTAACAAATATAAAAAAGATATGTTCATTCTAAACCTTTTCTCTTTACGTGATATATTCCTCCCATATTTCTCTCTCTAACATTCACCCTCTTTCTCTCTCTAATGGGGGAGAGAGAGTGAGAGACACAGGGGGAGAGAGAGTGGGAAAATAGGTAAAGAGAGATTTAGGAGAAAATCACGTGAAGAGAGAAAAAAGATGGTGTTTAGAAATGATGTCTTTCTTATATTTGTTTAGGGCAAAAAAATAGGTTTTAAAGGGATAAAGTTAGCTTAGGGGGCTAAAAGATATAAAACTTAGAATTTTTATGACCCAATATATGTTTTAAAACATTGGGTCTATTGAGGTATAAAACTTAAAAATGGGGGGTATGGAGATATTTTCCCAAAGAAAAATACAAGTGTATAATTCAACCCTTTCTTCAAGGAGTACAAAATTAATCATGATATTTAGATCCTAAGAATCAATCACAACATAAATTAAGAAACCTCAATCCAAAAAATAACATGAAATCAACCAAACCACAGTTGACAGATTTTCTAGCAAGAGAAGAGAGTGCAGAAATTTTACAAGAAAATGAAATACCAAGCAAATTTTCAGATGTAAAGAGTTTGTCAGAAAAAGTCTCAGGATACTTGATCCAAAAACATTCTGCCCAATGTGAACAGGTGTTTACAGCTAAGGAGAGTCCATTTGGAAGTAAATAATTTTACAAGTTTTCAGGGCCATGTTTCAATCGAGTCTTTGAAACTTACCTGTTACATGGCCTCTCTTTTTCTCGTCTCTGTTCATGATTCACTCTTGTTGGATTTCTTGATTCAATAAGACCAGGCAACTAAAATAAAAATTTGCAGGAACATAGACTCAAACAACCAATTTGCAGGGGAGAGAAAGTAAAGAGGGAAAGTATGGAAGCGATAATGTACTACTAGTTTGTCCCTTCTTTCCTTTCATTTACTGGTTTGATGAGACCCCTTTGCCATACTACTCTCTCACTAACCAATTCACCTCTCCAAAAAATCAAAAAGGAAAAGCTGAGAGACTACCATACAAGGGTGACACCAAAAACTTCAAGGACCGTGAGATAAAAGGACAAAAAGTTGGACCGCCTCTATCCAATTCAAATAATGAAAAGTAAAAACGAAACAATGAGAGATATATGAATCTTATGGAGGGAAAGAATGCACAGATAAGAATAAAAAACAGTTAGGAACTATGTAGAATTTATCTCAAAACAGAAATAATATATCTCAAAGAATTACAGTAACCAATTTACTTTACGCATGAACATAATATATGAGTAAAACGAATTCTTACTTTGAAGGGATTCTGAGAAAAAAATGATCAGTCTTGCTTAGCTGATTTTTATCTTCAATTCAAAAGAAACTATAAGAAAATACCAAACCCAAAGGCATGAAGATGGCTGATTGTAGATGCTTTGAGACCAAAGAAAGCAAAAAATAGCAAGCACAAGACAAGCACTGACCAAATAGATCCCGGGAAAATTTGTCATGAGAATCTTGGAGGACTTTTACACTCTAAGAGAAGCAAGTTAAGAGAGTTCTATGTTTTTCACACCATCAAAACCTTCTTCCTAACCCCCTTTATATATTTTGATTCTCAACAAGAGAGAGAAGTGCATAACCACAGAGCGAGCTAAATTGCAAGTGAGGTAGACATACAACCCTCCGGCCAGGCACCTAAAAAGAGTAGGCGGGGTCTTTCTAACCATTCCGAAGAACCAAGACCTCAGAAAGGAAAAAAGGAACCTGTGATTTGACCTACATGAATCAGTTCGGAGAAGTAAGGTAGCCATAGGGCTGCCAAGCCTTGCCCGTAAGTAGGCAAAGGGAAGTGAGCGGGTTGCCATCCCAGAAAATAGGTGATCATTGAACCAAGTTTTATCCAAAAGCAGTTTTAGAAAACAGTGAATTATTTATAATATTACATTGCAAAAAACTTATTTTTAAATGGTTTACGATGTTAGACTCTCATGGGATTCCTCCCATGAGAGAAGCATGACAACTTGAGACTAGAGAGAGACTAAAACCATCATTATCATACATTACAGCTAGAAATCATAATTAAGGATGGGAGCAGAGAGAATAACGATTAGGGTTGAAAGGTAGAGAGAAAAATGGAAGAGAGAGAGCGTCGAGAGAAAGATAGAGATTTGCATTGTTACAGTTTCTTTTGTGAGGGTGGAGGGAGGCATCAAGCCCCTCTAACGTGCGGCTACCTTGCAAGAAAGATTGGAGCCACGTCGTTTGAACTTGGAGTTCAGGGGCAATCGAATTCCACTCTTCTCAGTTTTTGAGAGCTGGAAGTTCCAGGCCCTTGGAACACTATAACACTTCTCATTCTCAAACACGGAAGTGCTACAGTAAATTGGGACTTAAGGCTTATCAAGCCCACCCTAAAATAAGACCTTAGACTAAAATGTACACACATACAGGTTGAGCGTCTGCCGAATGGGGCCACATGTTGAAAAGTTCTATTTGTTGGGCATTCTCCTATGTACAAAAATGACTTGACACCTTGTTATTTGCAAATGACTTGACACCTTCTTATTCGCTACATCTAGTTTTTCTTGCCTACTTAGCTCCATGCTAGAGAAACCAAAGACATCTTATGAAAGGATGGAGGAGAGAGTGCAGAAGGACTGTGAAAAAATAGAGCGAAAACATTATTATTCAAGATTGTACAAACATGGATGACTTGTGAGCTACATATGCAATACACTGTGAGACAGCAAACCAATCATACACCCTGAGGCAGCAAACCAATGATACAGGAGACCATTGATAATGTGTAGACAACTAATTTACAACAAAAATAATAAGAACTACATACAAATGGAAACGGCACCTCATTACAGGTTTTTTTTAAAAGCAGGTTGTAGCATTTAATAGGCGAATTGGCATATGAGACATTTGTTACACCAAACTTGAGGGGAGGCTTTGTGAGAGGATGTCCAAGTTAAAGCACTAAAGTTTTGTGAGCCAAGGTATTACTTTCCATTTGGTTTCATAAAGGATTGTGTTAGTATTATGTATATGCAAAATGACATTGTTTTTTATTTTTATTTTTATTTTTGAACATTAACATTTAGTAGTGGGTTAGCAATTTTTGAACCATTAGTTGATTTCAAAAGGGGTTAGCATTGGTAGGAATGGAAACAGAGACCGATTGCTGAGTCATAGGTGGTGCTACCACCTTGACGTCAACCCCATTCTTATATACGAAATGACATTGTTACTATTCAATGTTGTGCAATGCAAACATGGACCTTCAACATCTAAATGAATAGATGCAAAAACTTGTTGAAGATTTTCTCCTCTCTCCGCCATCATCCCCCAAAACTCCACCAAAATGACATAAAATTTGCTGAACTAGAGTCTTGAAGCTTAAGGTTTTAGATTTCAGTTAAGTTAAATTGTAAACTTGGAAAAGAATTTGGAATATATGAATCTAATTAACGTAACAAAAATCATTGCAACATATTTGAATTTTGAAGGACAATAACACAAATTAATCCTCCAATATTAATATAACTACAACATACAATCAATTTTCTCAACAAAAAAATAACTTGTATCAAGTTCCCAAATTGGAAGTTATCATATGTAATGCCAGGATTATGATTCCGAAAATAAGCAATTTAAAATAGCCAGGCAATATTTCACATTACACAAAAGCCTAGCGACAAATGGCCAAAGAAGATAATTCAAAATTCTAACAAAATATGCGCAAATTAGGACATATGATTACAAGTTCCTATGAGTGTTTATCATCATCTTTCATCATTATCATCATCCGGGCCATATTCCAAATATTTGGAGTCAGCTATCCTATATGCATTAATCATTTTACATTTTTTTGGCATAATGAGTGGATGAAGCAGATTTCTAATCTTGTTGAGAGGTTGCTTAGGACAAATTTTACCTAAATGTCATGGGAGAAACAAGTATAGCTATTGTACTACAGCAGTTTCAACTTTTAAGACAATATAAGTCATAGAACTAAAGAATGGCTTGAGTGACTACATGCTTAAGTAAAATAAAGTACTTCCTGAAAGTAAATAATTGTGTAAACAACATAATTTATCAAAGTGCATAAGCCAATTCAAGTACCTTGAGCGATTCCTCGAGATTCACATTTTGCAAAATTAGCTATTCCTCTAGCCACCTGACTTAAAACATCACTTTGCCCTGATCTAGCCATTTCCAAGAGTGCCTGAATAGCATTGGCTTCCTTTAACATAGTATGTAACCTTTCTGCAAACATAACATTGTGTTTAAAGCACATGTAGCTTTCAAGTTTGGCAAATCACAGAAGAAAACGAAATGATTCAACAAATTTAACCAAAGATGATTATATGCAACACTACATTATTTAGAGCCATCACACTCGATTAGTGAATGAAAAATCAAGTCTTGCTTCTGCAATCAATGTACACAGAGGAACTATGCCATATTTTTTGTTTTTAGTAATCTATGGCATCTATTCCTTTACAGAATAGAGGAAATACTATAATTAAAGGAATTCTCTAACTCCCAAAAAGAGAGAAAGGAATCCCAAACTATTTCTCAAATTTTAAGACCCTATGCAATGAGGACACATGTCTTCATGATTATAAGCGCATACAAACACAAGCACAAAGCAAGGGGAGCTAGATACGACACTCAAGTGAAAGCTTAGACACTAATGCTTGCCCTTTTTACTTGACATTTGAATCGTAAATTATTGCCTATCAATTAAAAACCCGCCTCCTTTCCCATCTATATGATATTCATGTTTCAGTTAGACCTTTTTGATGCAGTTATCCATGTCAAATGCTAACGCAGATATCTATGTCTTTAAAATCATCTAAAACCTAATATATTTTCTGAACGCACATTTGCACGTAACTCAATTGAGGATACTATTGTTGTTTGATTTCCATGCCGAATTGAGATGGAGGCAGTTCATACCTACTATGATTGCACTTCGAGCTCTAGGTAAGCAACAAATACACCATCGTAACAGTATGAAAGGGTAAAAGTAACCATCAATATAAAGGATACACAATATTACAAGTGACAATTTATGATTATTGTCTCTCTTTTCTGTTTCTTTGGCTTTGATAATTGAGGATGCCTGTCTTTTCATAGAAATTACTCTCTCTCTCTCTCTCTCTCTCTCTCTCTCTCTCTCTCTCTCTCTCTCTCTCTCTCTCTCTCTCTCATATATTCACACACACACATACATTAAAAGTCTATTTAATTTTCTTTCTGAAACAAAAGATTCAATTCTCCAACAAAAGGTCCAGTGGTCCTGAAAATTAATCATAAGCTATTATGATCTAAACGAATCAAGGGGTTAGAATTTTAGACACTATCAATTAATTGACTTGTGAACTTGAATATTCAGGAAGATGGTACATCAGGACCCCAAAATAGCAATCTCCATGCATCAGAGGGACCACATTAGATGAGGGTTTCAACATGTCACATTGAGTAAATATGGAAATGCCTAAAGGTTATTCTGTCAATCCATTGCCTATAACATGTGATTGAAACTCTACATATGAATTAAAGTTTGGGAATAACGATCCACTATAAATTTTCTAGATTTGAGAAATATGATATGTATGTTGCTGGATAATCCTTAGACAGCAGCAGTTTGGATTTGGGGAGACAGCTCCCGTCTTTCAAAGGAAGCTCTAAGCTATGCAAATCGAAAATTAAGGGAGATCGATTCTCATTTCTTGAGCAAAAGAACCTAATAACTTTACACAAAAGTGTCTCAAAACAAATGACTAATACACTACACTTAATATAAACTTCATTAGCGTGCTTATTAAAAATGCAAGATATAAATGACTAGATTACCTTGTTGGTTCGATTATGATTTCTTAGTTTTAAATTATTCCTTTTATGGAGCCTGTTTTAAATTCTCATTGAGATTTGTTCACCCCCAACTAATTTCTTAGTTTTAATCTATTACTTTTTTGGGGTCTGTTTTAAATTCTCACTGAGATTTGTTCCCCCCACCTTCAGCATCATACACTCATATCTTAAACCCATATTCCTCTTATTCTTATAGGTACACAACAAGATGACTATCACCATATTGCCCTTATTCTTATTGGTACACAACAAGATGACTGTCACCATATTGCTCTTATTCTTATAGTCTATGAGGAGTCCTATGCATAAGTCTCTTCCTGAATGCATTCTGTCACCTAAACTTATCAACATTTAGTGCAAAGGATGATTGATGATGTGATTATCAATCATCATATAGAAACTTCAAACCCTAAACCCTAAACCCTAAATTTCAAAATAAACAAAATATAAAGGCAGCAAGATGAACATAACAAACAAGGGAATAAAATACAACCCAACAAAGTAACATAAAGTCAGTAGTAGTCAGAAAAGAGTACACTTACCATTTCCACAAAGGTTAGCAATTGCTCCAGCCACCATACGAAAGGTCTGAGGGTCCGTGGCTCGATAGGCAATTGCAGATAATAGTTGAGCCCCTCCCTTGCTTATTATTAGACCTTGATTTGTTTCTACAAGTATAAAATGCATCCATTATAGTTTCATTAAATCAACCAAAAGAACGCAACCTCATTCATATTACTTAAGGGAAAGACGATATTTGATGTTTATAGAACATCTATAAGACAGACTTCAAGTGGATAACAGTCACAGATCTCACATTTTAAGGTAGAATAGAGTTTTTTTGGGAGTTTCATTGCTGTAGTTTAAATGGCAAGCAAACATACAATGAAGAAATTTCCTATGAGACAAGGAAAAATATGTACAACATAAGAGATGTATTTATAAACATTCCTTCATTGAATATGCACCGTTTCTTTGTTAACCCATATAGGTCAAGTTTCAAATATTAAACTATACATTTGGCCTCTTTTGATTTTCCCAAATTTTGTTTAAATGTGTAAATTTTGTGTGGTATGTAAGCCATCAGATTGTCAAGCTGAAAGCATAAAACTTTCATCTTAAAGTTTGTAAGCTGCATGAGAATATTTTCTGTATTGTAACATACTTATCCATATCTGTGAAATCATACTTTTTATACCAATGTATAAGGTAAGGGAGAAATTTTATATGTTTAAACTCTTTCATGTGGGGATTAAATCTAAATTTCTCTCATATACAGGATAATGATTTTTCTCTAGGGTCCAGGGCATTGTTCAAAAGAATTCAGATTAGTTGTTGTCACCAGGGATGTTAGAGATCGTCAAATCACAAAAGCTGCCTAAAAATAAATTTGCATACCTGTGGTTGGTGGGTCACACCGGGGGGGGTGGAACATTTTTTTAAAGTCAGAGTTTTTACAGACCATATGTGTTCATTTTCTATGATTAGGGGTATTTCAGGTTTTTGCAAATAGTAGGTTGACACCCTAGGTTTTAGTTGAAAAACTTTTTTTGATGCAAGATTGTAAAATGATTCTGGGAACACATTATTGAATATCCATTCATGTTGCCAGCTAATTTGTGCATGTATCTTTACATGGTACAAAAACAAATTTTGGGTTAGTGGTAGGGGCATTTTCGACACTATGGTAAGAATGTTTCAGACTACTATGATGACACCATTTGGGGTTGTCCAAAATCTTGAAGAATGATCGCTAATTGTGGGAATCATTTGATGAGATGGTTAGGAATAGTAACTCACTTAGGTAGTTATATCACAACATAATGTCTTACCCGTAAGTAACAGTGAACAGTTAGCACACTGACAATGGTATGCAGCACGTCAAGGGTTTGAATATCATCTCACAGATACCACTTGATACGAGTACGAAATGATGTACGCATGAAAGTGAATAATAACCCAATCCAACTCAACATCATCAGTTGGGAAGCAGACTCAATATTGCTATGCAACTTGGCCAAAAGTAGTTCATGTTGTTCATGTGGTCAATAAGTACATGACATATCTACAAAGATATCACTTAACAATTTGTGACATATTGCCATAATCTTTTAAATCTTAGATTGCCTTTAAGATGTGACATATATTTTTAACACTCTTCTAGTCATGAGTAAGCTTCCCTAGTTGATTTTAATTGAGCTCAACATTCTAAACCTAGAAAGTTAACTCAATAATACTTCATGTCTTCACTTCTTCTCAATTTCTAAGATGAGAGAGATACAAGTAAAACATAAATTTTTTTCATACTGTCCCTTCTACAAAATGGAATGTTTGTAATGATATTGTTCGATGTGAATGTATTTCAGTACAAATATTGAAAACAAAAGAATCATTTCTGACACCTAGATTTATGGAAATCAATTTTCTTGATTCCATCTCTTGTTTGACAAATACCCAATTCAAGAATTCACAATTGCAAACAAGAGAAAAGCTTTCTGGACCAAGGGTATTTCATTATGTACATGTACAAGTGGAAGAAAAATAATAAACTACATTTCCCATGGAAACCAATTATCAAGGTACTAACTTTTATTAACTATTGAATAGTAAACATGTTTTGTGCATTTATACCAGTCATAGCCAAGTTGGCAATAGCACCAGAAGCAACTCGCAAAATTGTCTCATTCTTTGATGATTCTAGAAGCATGAGAAGTGCATCCAGGCCTCCTTCCTCAACAATTTTTTCTTGATTAAAATCTGTAAAACAGAAACACACAAGTATTAATCTCTAAGATTACCTCGACACTTCTCATTGTAAAAAATAATGAACTACCTATCAATTAAGATTCCAGATAATGCCAAGAATTTACTCTAGCTCACATTCCTGGGATATTTGTCCAAACCTTGCGACTAGATTTTTGAGACTGCAAGACCAAAGTTTGTTTCCTATAAAAGTCAAGAGCAAGAGAAAGGAGAAATGAAAATAAATATTTTTGACTTTTATGTACATTTGAGAATGTGGGCTCATGCATCAAAGCATGAGATTTTCTCCTCCTCTCTCTTCCCCCCCCCCAAAACACAAAAACACACACACATAACTCTCTCTCTCTCTCTCTCTCTCTCTCTCTCTCTCCCACGTAACTCCCCGTGACTATATCTCCCTAAATCATGTATATCACTCTCTTTTCCATACTTGGCTATCTTGTCTCCCCTAGATCCTCTTTTCTAGGAACTCTGTAACTTATAAGAATTACTTATTTTGGCTTTTTGCCCCACGTAACCAATCCCCCTACCCATCTACTCTTTCTAACTTAGCTAACAATCCCCATCAAAATAGGAACATGAAATCCTAAAAACTAGGAAAGCTTCCTACGCTAATCTTAAATCAACTAAAATCCTTTAAAACTGCCATAACATAAAATAGAAACCCCTTTTTAACCCCTATATGTATATCCCTCAAAATTAATCCCAACAACCATAAAAACAAATAAATAAGTCCAACCACACCCCCTATAAAGATAAAAAGTAAACCCACGTCCCTAAAAATTAATTCTTTTAAAAAATAAATAAATACATAAAAAAACATCCCGGATGCGATTTGCATCATACTCTCCGGGTAGGAAAAAAACTCATCTCAAGTTTTTCCTATTGCATCTTCACCCTCTATTAGTTGAAGGTGAAGCCCTACATCTCTATGCAATTGTTCTTTGTGAGCCATGAGACTGAATGACCTGGATGCATCTCCGATGGTCATCCATTTGATATATTCAATGGGAAATGCATTGCTAACTAAGAGTTCAAATTGATTGTCCTAACTGAAGAAGAAGAATTAGTTCCCACCAATAAAGTTTCATTTCTGACTAAATGAGCTATCTCCCAACTCTGGTCCCGAAAGATTGGCCTAAGAAATAAGCAAATACTAACTCCACAATTTCAGCAAAAGTTGTGAACATTACAAATTCCCAAAAAGCTCTTAGGAAGTGAGCTCCATGCTTGATGATGATGCCGATAACTAATGGAAAAGTCGCAATTGCATAGCCCCAAACATCATCGAGCTCGACAAATGATTCATCTGGTGTGCCCAAGAATTTGGCAATTGCTATGACTACAGCTTCAAGGCTTAGTTGTACTGTCTTTGAGTGCAAGGAAGAAAGGTAGGGCCTCAAAACTGAAAGTAAAATGCAAAATATTAGTGAAACTGCAACATAGACTTATGCATACAATCATGTCTTCCTTATCTAACTCAAACCCTGCTTGACGTCTCAAATTCAGCATGAGAGCTTGGGCTTTCTTTACATGTTCAAGAATGACAAGAGCTGCAGATGCCAAAAAAAACTAACAAAACTTGGCTCACTCAATGTCAAGCTTAAGCCCATGAAATTTGAAACAAAATTCAGAGCTCTTTCTCCATGATCATAGACAAAACAAGCTACTATCGTAAAGCCTCATGTAAGAACACCTCTATCTTGCCAATTCTTGAAGAAAATTGTGCATTCCCCAACAAACCAGAGCCAACACAAAGTGCAATTCTAAATCTAAGCCCCACTTAACACCTAACCCATGAACTTGAACACTCAAGGCTGAATCTCTCGAGTTCAAGCACATGCATGCACTGTTAACAACAAAGAGGGCAAAATGATAGGGTCTAAAATTATGGCAAAGCACAAGAACAAAGAAATTCAAGATGCCATGTCCTATGCCTTCTTTGAGGACTCCAATAAAAACCATTTCACAAAAATCATTGCCATTGTAATTCATGGAATCAACCATGAAGTTTGCAGTATGGAGCTTACCAATAATGCAAAGGGGTGATAAAAGTGCATTGGCAATGTGAGGGTCACTAATGAATCCACACCTCAAAGCTTTAGTGTGGATTTGCATAATGGCACTTATACTCTCTATATGCCTATTGCGCCACTCTAAGGTCACTAATGAATCCACACCTCAAAGCTTTAGTATGGATTTCCATAATGGCACTTATAGCACTTATACTCTCCATATATCAGTTGTGTCACTCTAATGCATAAACACTGGCAAGAGCAGAATAAGAAAGTTGAAAACCATGGGCCTCCATCTCCCTCAAACATTACGACCCATTATCAAAGAAATTTGAGAAAATTCGGCCATGAATTTTGAAGTGGACTAAGATAAGTCCTACGCTCAACCCATAGTGTCTTTCAGTCCAAACTTTGTTCATCAAGATCAGAATCCTCCACTCAAAACAAAACATTGACTCAACATTTCTTTCACCATTGGAACATCAATATCAACTTCTAGATGGATATTACTTATATCAAAGCCATTATCAAGGAACCAAATTGAAAACACCTTTAGTTCCTTAGTGTGCATCTCCCATAGCCCCACAGATTCAGAAAAGACATTGAGAGAAACAACACCAATACGAGTACTATCAGCAATATCATTTTTCTTTGTAGGTTGTCGGATTCAGAGTAGAGCCACACCCTCCTCTTTAGAAGACTTGGGTGGAATCTCCTTGTTCAACAATAACAACGATGGTTCATGTCTAACCACCAACACTTTGTTTTGATCAAAGCCACTGCTTTTGCTTTCTCATCTAATCCCAAATCCCTTTGATCACATGGGATGCTCTTCCATGTTCAGTAGAAGTGATTCACTTGAAAATTCAACATTGACTTCAATAGAGATAGTATTAAAAGTTAAAATTTACATCTGATTATACAATGCAGAATTTCGTCATTATTAAATTTAAAATCCTCTATCCTTCCATGAATAAAACTATTTCAGCAGTTTGATCTACAAATACATCTACTCTTTCCTCGCTAGATTTAAGGTTTCTTGCATCTATTAATGCATCAACCCCCCTAGTGACATTTAACATTTTCTTTGATTAAGAAATACATACCTTTGTCTGTTTAATTGTGTGATGCTTAGGTCGAAGTTTCGTAGTAGGGATAATAGTTCCCTTGGTTGGAGGTGTCAATCTCTTAGCCTGGAATATTCCTGTTCTAGGGGTGGAACAGGATGTGGCATAATTCTTTTTCTGCACGTCTCTACACTGATTTTGGTCTACTACCCTATGCCAATCACATTGACTTTGGGGTTGTAGGTTATCCAACTTTTCTCTACATTCATGCTCCCATCCATTCCGTCGTGCATCAAACCCATAAGTGCAATCAAGTATAACATCAGGCCATTCCCGCTCAGGTTCACGTTCTAATTTACGTTGATCTCCACAAGAACTCACACAATATGGATCTAACACCGTAGATCTCATCATGTTCGATGCGCGTTGTTTCGATCTTTCTTTATGCAACAACTCTTCAATCATCTCCGTTAAGTTGTCGATTTTCTTGTATATTTGGTCATGCTCGACATTCCTACAGTTGCGACCCCCACGACCAGCCATTACAGTTGCTAACCCTTTTTTAACCATGTTTTGATACCAAATGATGCAAAAGGAGCCCGAGAAATTAAATTTGGCCTTCTTTCAATCTTGCATAAGTAAAAATTCGACAATAATGGAAGGAATAAAGTGATTGTGAATTAAGTCATGGGAAGAAGAAGTTCTTTTTTCTTCATTCATAAAAACTCTCTACAAAAAATATCCAAGTCTTCCTCAAGAGGGACTCCCCCTTCTTCTAATACAAGCAATAAAAAAGAAAAAAACAAAATACTGAAAATATCCTAAGATATACTCTCTCTCTCTCTCTCTCTCTCTCTCTCTCTCTCTCTCTCTCTCTCTCTCTCTCTCGGGTTAAACACACTCCCTCTCCTCATGTAACTCCCCATGAATATCTCTCCCTAAATCATGTAAATCACCCCCTTTCCCAAACTTTCTTATTTTCTCGATCCTAAATCCTCTTTTCTAGGAACTCTCTGCCCCTCACGTAACCAATCCCCCTACCCATCTATTCTTTCTAACTTAGCTAATAATCCCCATCAAAATAGGACCATGAAATCCTAGAAACTAGGAAAGCCTCCTACATTAATCTTAAATAAGCATCCCTTTTTAACTTCAATATGAATATCCCTCAAAATAAATCCTAACAATCATAAAAATAATTAAATAAGCCCAACCACATCCCCCATAAAGGTAAAAAATTTACCCACATTCCTAAAAATCAAGTCTTTTAAAAAATAAATAAATAAGAAAATAAACATCTTGGATGCGATTTGCATCATGACGAATACCTTAAGATTTTAGCATAAGAAGAATATCTTGAAACATGAAAATAACAATGCGATTTTTTATGAAGCATTTCAAGTTAACATACATACACACACAATTAAGAAAAGATTCTAAAGAACAAGTGGGACATTTTACAACTAATATCTTACTGCCACATAAAATGGTTCAGTGCTGATGCATACTGAAGACTCAGAGATTTTAGCATATGAAGAATATATTAAGATATTAGCATATGAAGAAAATCTTAAAACATGAAAATAACAATGTGAACTTTTATCAAGTATTTGAAGTTATTGTATTTGATTCTCCACAAGACATATCTTACCTGACCCAGGGTAAGATGGCTACAGAACAATGATCCTAGGTCCCTTTCTTTGCATCTCCAAAGTTTCTATACTTTTAAGGTCATCTGAAACTTTTTGGTCATGTTGGAAGTTTGTGGCCTTCAAAGCCATTTGCTTAGGTTTTTTCCTCTCTTCTTTTCTGCTGAAAACTCCCAACTTTGAACCATTCAAAGTCGAATGTAATAAAAGTGTCTTGTTATCCTAACTATGGATATTGCATGCATTTATGGATGTGCATTCTTTATTCCCATGGTTATGAACAGTTGACCTTGGACTAAGTACTATCCAATGGAGTGGGCCATAGGAATTAACCGGTATATATCCTGTTTTCTATAATTTCCTTAGACTACAATGTTGTGGTTGATAATTTTTTACAATCGACCCTACATGTAAAAGGATGCCTTTAGGAGGCTTAGATGAACACCTCACCATGTTTTGGGACTCGATAATGTGACATGTGCAACTCACAAATGTGGGCAAGTGAAAGCTTGGGCTGGAGTTGGGTGACTGCTCATGCCTTCTAGCTTGAGTACTGGGCATGCACAGTCCCAGCAACCAATGCTACATGCTAATTTTTACAACCTTAGGATTCTAGGGCTGAATGTTTAGCTAGAAGGGAAAACTATTACTTTGATTCTATGCGAATAGAACATAGATTGCATAGCATGACAGATGCGGGAGTTTCGTAATAGTGAGTGTACATTGCTAAGACGTCACACTAAGACTGGATTGGACATAGTGCCACCAGTTTGGATGGAGATTGTGCACTAGAAGAAAATAGCTGTGTCATATATTTTTACAATGTAAAAGAACATGCACATTGGTCCATCCAAGCCCCCGAGTCATTAAAATGGTTTTCCAGAGGAGCTAGAGACCTAGAGTCAATTATAACCATGCTAGAAATCCAAAATGTTTTTAAAAAAAAAATTCTTAATACAAATAGAAATTTTAGTAATCTCACTCCAGTATCAAAATACTCTGGATTTGTTAAATTTCATTCTATTTGATTATTATATTTCTGGGATTTTATGATTTCTCTCACATGGGCATTTCCAGTATTTGGCTGTTTTCGAGCTTCTTGGGGGTGACAGAGAAATAAAAAAATAAATAAATAATAAAAATAAAAATAAAAAGGATTTAAAGGTGCAACCGGGATTGGTGTTTTACCGAGTCAATTAGGAATTCCTGCAAATCATGTTCAAGACTGAACGAAACTGTGAGAAGCACTTTGCACATATACGTGGACGAGTGAGTTGAGGACCATCCCTTGTCATTTGTAAGATTGTCAATGCCAAAGTCAACGTAAAAAGGTGGGATCACAGTGGCAACTTAACAGGGCAGCAGATATTGAGTCTGCCAAGATCTTGAGACTGATGATGGATCTTGATTATGAGATTCAAGAGGTTTGACAAATACACTAATTTCTAGGTAGGTGACACTTACTTCCACGTAAATGTATTTTCCCAGAAGGAAAGGGGAACTTGTGTAGATGTCTTTGCGACTTATTACAAATAAGGAAATAGGTCTCAACATCTCACAATGCTAACGTGAGTTGGAGCCATCAACGAGAGGAGAGAGGAGGTGGACTAAATCCTAGGTTCCGTCCTTTATGGATTGAAGTGTGACGCCCAAAACCTAGCTCTCCAAAGCATGAGCTCATCATTTGTCATAATAAGATGTTGAATATCGTCAATTTACTTACACAATCTGAAGTATTTTGCTTGTTGGTTTCTCTTTATAGAAATGACAATCGTAATTAGTATGGACTTAATATAAATAGTAAGGTGCACTGATACCAGCCCTAGGTGCCTCTGCCAAATCTTTGGATGGCTTTTCGTCATTAATGTTGTATGAATGGTAAAATACAGTTATTTCAACATCTATAAATTTGAATAGAAATTAAATAATTAGAAGATAATAAAAAAGTCAAAAGAGAGGTTAGTAATCTGTTGAAGCATTTCCCTTTCAGTCATAATTCTCTTCTATTTTCATCAAGGTTTTAAAAAACAGATCGGCGATTCCAATCGGCCATCCCAAAAATCGGGTCGGATCGGCGGATCGGTGATCCACATTGAAGATTCAGCCAGATTGGCCTTAAAGATTTTCAAAAAAATCACTAAAATTTCTTAAAATGTAATTTTTTATACTTCCAGAAAAAATGGAGGTGTTGCATTATGGTTTTTCATTACTTCACCAAAAATTCCTAAATGCTAAAAATATGTCTAACAGTCATTTCACAGTCAACAATTGTTGGCCTCTCTGTAGAAGAACCACCATGTTTAATAAAATCAAAATAATGTAGTATATAAATAGTTCCTAGTGAATCCCCTTGTTTTTTCCACTAATTTTTTATTTGTTATTTTTCTTTTTTAATGCTTTCTCTTGTGTTATTGGTTGAATGTTGATGAGCCATGCCTATTATGTTTATGTTTTACAATTTTAAACATACATTGGTTTGTGTTTTCCATTTCAATAATGATATTTCGCTTTAACTTCCATAATTATCACATACCTTTTCAAAGTATGAGTTGAAAATTTAATTTTTTTGAGATTTTTAGGAAAAAATCAATTATTTTTGGGATTTTAGATAAATTAATCTTTTTAATTTTATTTTTGGACTTTTCAGACTTTTTGAAAATTGTGCTAACCTACATTGGTTTGTGCTATTTTTAACATCTCATACATGGTAAAAAAGGTCATTTAGTTTGTGTTTTATATCCTTCTATTAAGTTACAAAATACTACTTTGAATTGGGTTTCGTGTCTTACATTTTCATAAAAAAAGCTTGAAGAATGAGACAATTTAAAAAAAAAAAAACAAAAGACGCTTGAAGAATGAGGCCATATGAAAACTTGATGCAAATAATGAAACTTGATTATGAGATTTTAAAACACCAAGGGGACATTTAGTCCCACATCGCAAATGTATGAACCGCAAGGGGGGTTACATGGCTATAAATAGGGTGGAAGAGTGACACGTTTAGTGAGCAGAACAGTACAAGACGCCTAGCAAGGAAAAGTGGGTGGGCCACATGAGTTCTCTTCTTTAGACAAAAACAATTTCAGAAAATAAGAACTAAAAATATATAAAAAATAGAAAGGTGGATCCGTTCTGTACTGGTTTTCTAATAAAATCGACTTGTATTATAAGAGAACCTATATAGAACAGCTTGAACCACCTGGTTTTAGGAGGTGCATGGCCAGTTCTCGATATATTACGGGAACCGGATTGTCTAAGACGATTCCCCATTCGGATCAAGTGATTTCGATCCGGATCGAATGATTCTGATCCTGATCGGCCATTTTTAGAGCACTTATTTTCATATTTTTTTGAGACGAGTTGACTAACACTTATTTTCATATTCAAATTTGAAGATACAACAAGCTTCTAAATATATTTCTATTCAGTAGTAAAACTGCATCTCAATGACATTTGATTGATCTGGTCATAAACCAGAGACCTAGAAAACCTTAATTCTAATTTTTGAGCTTACATAAGAAAACAAAAATCCAAACATGTAGGATTCATACTATCTAGAAAACCATAACTACGGCAACAGTAATTGATAATTAGGGCTGCACTACTTAAGACTTTAAGTTGCTAGATTTTATCTCTTTGATTAACTTTGTAATATGAGATCATGATTTATTTTAAGGATTGCATGTTGAGGATGCATGCACATGCACGACAATTGTAGAAATCATAAATGCTGAATTTTATGTTTCATTTGCTTGTGCATAACGAGAAAGTGGTTTTATTTAGAGCTATTTCATGCTAAATTTTTTCTTTTTTTTTCTATATATGATTCTTGCATGACATGATAGCTTGAAAGCTAAAAAAACAAAACAATAAAAATAACATATGGCTTTGCATAATTTCGTATGCAGAAACTGCATTGTTGGTAAGCACATGATAAAAATAACATATGGCTTTGCATAATTTAATATGTATAAATTGAATTGTTGGTAAGCATGTGTTAAATAACTTCCATGAAATAAAAACACTAAGCATGCATAAAAAATACTTTTAATTGCAAGTGCATATGATCTTGCTCTTTATTTGGGTCCTTGTACTAACTGAGTGGGCCTTACTACAAAAGGAACAGCTAGATCCTTATAGTTCTATTCTTTAGGGTGTATGGATGTAACCTGGTTACCTCTAAATTTTTTTCAATTTACCTCTGTCTAGGCTTCAACCATATACTCTCAAGACATGCAAAGTTCAATATAAACTCTATCATGATAGTGGTCTACATCAATAAGTGTGCCTTGTGATATCAATTTCTTAATTACAGTCAATGTCAGTGTGATATGTTTAGGTTTCAACATCACTGTCAGATATGTCAGGTTCTACATATATAGAGTGTGTTCGCATCGTTATCCATCACTTCACCAAGGAAGCAAATGTCAACTGAAAATCTAACTTAGAATGTACATAAAAAGAGAATTAATAACAGATACAGACTTTGCAAAAAACAAAGCACCAAGTCTCTTCTTTGAAGATACCTTCAGCGGCAAGATTAGCAACGACTTTAACAGCATGAATTTGTACATCCAGTTCTTCTGATTTCAACAGAGCCAACACGTTTGGTAGACCAACTGCATGTAGTGGTGACATAAAACTTAATGCCAAAGTTACTTATATGAGTCTGCAAATTCAATTGATACAAACATGCATCTTTATAAGGGAAAAGGAGAAGAGCAGTACCTTCTTCAAATATTTTAGAAATAGTAGTCCTTTGGCCAGACATACTTCCCTTCACTTGATTTGACATCAGAAAACTTAAGGATTTATCTTCACCTAATGCCACTCTATCTAATTTCTCCGGGATTTGGGTTTTCTGAGCCAGTCAATAGCCAATATACAAAAATCTAAATCAACTATTACTACAAAGAAATCAGGCAATGGTTTATTACATGCAATAGCACAAGCTGTTGCAGATAAAGTCTAAAATATTCATGGGCACAAACAATACGATTGAAGTTTCATCACTTTCTCCATCAATAGTGTGAGACATTGTAGAAGAGTTCAAGTATAGTAATGGATGAGCAATCTTCTGATGCAAGTGCCTATATTTCGGCCTTATTCTTGAAAAGAAGTTCGACTTATTTCAGAAGTCAGATCACAATAATGCAAGTACCTCAAGAAGGTCAATGTTTGTATCTGAGACGCGCTTTATTTTAAGGAACTCAACTTCCACCTTTTTCCTTTCAATCTCTTCATCTTTCAATTTTTGCCGCAAGGTATTGAGTTCTTCAATCAGTTTCAACTTCACCCACAAAAGGAACCGAACCACGTAAAGATAAAATCCATTATCAAAAGCAAGGAGAAGATTTCAATACATTATTCGACACAATATTTCTCTCAAATTATGAAGTTCCATTTATTTGACACCAATAAGCACGCTCTAAAACTGAATATCGTACATCCATACCTTTCCATTAGACAGCTCCTCATTTTCTCTTTGTAAGGATTGAAGTTCACTTGTTGCATATTCATGATGCCCATATAGTTCTTTGACCTGCTTTCTGAGCTCAATTAACTCTCCTTGTTCTTCAAACTGAACGTGGCATGTAAATTCACTTAGTGTTAATACTAATTCTCTACCCAGCTCAAATCCCTTGAGAACAAAAATAGAAACTACATAATAGCAATTACAGTAAACCTTGACAAATGGCAGCAGCTAATATCACAAAGGTTAGATGTATCAATGGAAAATTGAGACATAATAGCAAAAGGAACAAATATAACTTTGTTCATAACTTCAAAATTTTTAGATCCTTTTGCAAGGAGAGCTCTGAAAGGTCATCACCGTCACCATCATCAAAGCCTTTTCCCAACTACTTGGGGTCGGCTACACGAATCATAGTCCGTCATTCTACTCTATCAAGGGTCATACCCTCAATGAGGCAATAAGTCGCCATATCTTTTTTTACTACTTCCAACTATATTCTTTTGGGCCAACCCCTTACTCCATGTCCTTTAGGGCGTACCCCTTACCCAGGCCATAAGCAGAGCTCTGGAAGGTACAACTAAATATTGAATGAAGCAATTTGAAGCAGAAAGAGTGTCGAAGACGCAATATACATAGATTACTAATACACTAAAATGGACACTAGTCACCAATAGATTTATAATACATAACCGTAACCAAAATATTGAACTCATATGTTAAATATACATCATCCTAGTTAATTCGCAAATCAAATTATCACATGCTTTGTATGAGGAGCACAAGCAAAGGGACATATAGAAACATCACATTTCACAATGCCAGGCAGACAAAGAAGCTAGCCATTTGCCCATTTATAATTTCTAGCACAATGAAAAATCTAGTGGGGATTGCGGTCCCCCAACATGAGATCGCCACTGGACCATGATCTCACTGCAGGAGTGCAAAATCACCACATTCTCAGGGCAGAATCGCTACCCATGTCAGAGAGCCCAGTAACTAATGTTAAGATTTCCTCAGTCAGAGACCACATTTCACAATGCCAGGCAGACAAAGAAGCTAGCCTTTTATAGTTTCTAGTACAACGAAAAATCTAATGGCGATTGCGGTCCCCCAACATGAGGTCACAGATGGACCACGATCTCACTGAGGGAGTGCAATATCACGCTCTGAGGGCAGAATCGCTACCCATGTCAGAGATCCCAGCAACTAATGTTGAGATTGCCTCAGTCAAAGGCCCCCAGCCTGTTCTTCACTTCATGAAATGGAGACACCTAGGGCATTATTAAGCTATCAATTGGGTAGGGCATGATTGTGAAGAAACTACAACCGAATGCCTCTGTGCACACCATTTCTAGAGCCAACAAATTAACGCAATAGAAATGTTGATTAAAGTATCAAAACTGCTCTGATCGCTAGATGCAAAAAATGCATATATGTTTCTAGAACCACATGATTTTCAATAAATAAAAACCTTGAGTTCAGAAATAGTCAAAAGAGGAAAGAGTAATGTTGATTAATACATAAGAATGTTGCAAATCTGGCATACATGATAACTTTGACTATGACTACAGATTTCTTTAAGAAAACCAAAGCAGCATAAACATTAGAACTATATAAAACCAATTTTTCAAAGTTTTGACTTGGCTCAGAACTAGCCATGCTCCCTAATTGAGTCATAATGAATCAACTCGACCGAGTCTCTATAAGACCCAGCCAAATCTATAGATAATAACAGGAAAAGTCGTGACTTGGGTGAGTCTCATGATACACCACAACACTTACCCAGGTGCCCGGCCAATTAGTCTTGGAGGAATCCTCAGCAAATCCATGAGTTAAAAACATTGTACTAAACAAAACGATGGGGAACAATACATATTTAATAAACAGTCGAACCTGTCCCACAGATCCGATTATGCCGAATATATTGTTTAATTTATTATACAATTTAAGTTTTCTGCTTGTAACCAAATATCTAGATGTGCATGTTCAAAGTTATTTTCTTTCACTCGTTTTAGGAAAAGCAGTCACTAGTAGATTGGGAGTGTCTTTAAGTCATCCTTTACTCTTTTTGTACACATGCAATCCTAATTTTGTTCATAATCTATAAACAATAACATTGTGAGCTTGTATTGTCCATCATAAATCTCTTTGCAGTACCCACGCAACTTACCAAGGAGTTCAAGCAGATGATCATTGATCTGCTCATCCAAAAGTACCAAGAACATTGCAAAGGCATATTGCAAGGTGTTAAATCCCTTTTAAAGTATCCAATAGTCAAGGAGAGAGAACTCATAACCAAAGACTAACAAGTTTGCCCTAAAATATGAGATACTGATTTGTGGATGTCAGATGTCATGTTAATGTTGGCGTTAGTAGCCTTTAAAGGCCTTGGGAGCATTTAAAAATAAATACTTTATAGCGGATGTTCACGCTCCAGTGGGATGTTGGTTGACTAACTGATGCAGGAGGACTCGAAGAAACATAGAAAAATCAACAAGAAGCACCTTAACATAAGCAATTTTGGAGAAACACTAAGGCTTTCTCCCACCTAGTGCTCAACCCTTAGGCTTCTTTTACAACACAAAGTCGTACTTTTCTTAAAGAAGAATACATGAATGACTTTCCAGCCCATCCCTACCCTTATTTATATTGGAAAATTATTGTTTTGGACATTATTTGGCCATACAATTAACTTTTGACCAAAAGGTCATAGCTTAAGTATAAATTTCGTAATGACAATTTTATCCCTGTGAATAGTACCCATGAACTGTACTCATGAATAGCACTTGTGAATAGTACTCATAAAATTAATAAAAAATCTATAAAAGCCCTCGAATTTCTAAAAACTAAAAACCTAGAAATAAACCATAAAACTAAACTACAATATACACCCCACGAAATTGAATAAAAACATAAAATAAAGATAATGTTTTCCCTCCATCATTCTCCCCTGGTTGGAGAAAACTCATCCTCGAGTTTTGAAGTGTGTTAAGATGAAATTAGCATCAAAACCACCTTCTTCAACCTTTTTCTTTGATGGCTAAAAGATTATTCGTGGTAAAAATAATTCCTCAAGCAACCGATTCTGATATGTATATTGAGGAATTATGACCACAATTTATAGATTGTGAATCGACCATGCTGTCACTTCACTACTTTGATTCCAATGCCCTAAATCTCTTGAATGTTCCACCTCTTCAATACTAATGAGATCTTCAAAGGCCATGATTTGGATCAGTTCTCTCGTTGCTTTCTCTCCATATTCTTCACCTTCTTTCGAAATCTCTTTATCATCATCTTAATGCTTATCATAGATCAGATCTCCTAAGAAACCTTGTTCTCCATCTAAGTATGCGTCAAAGATTGGTGGAAAATCTCAATCTACATCCTGCTGATTATCGATACGATCAGTGACAAAATCAAGAATCCCACCCACCAAATCAAATTGGAGTGATGGTCCCCACGTCTAGGCCTTATATAGCATCATCACTTGACTCCCCACACAGAGCGCAAAAATGAAAAGGCATGTACTTGAGATCCTCTTGGGCTGAAAAATCACCGTCTTGCCCATTATTGAGGCTCGGGAACTGCTGCGCAAGCTGCTGTACTTGCCTTTCAAGTTCCTCAAGTCTATCAACTCTGGGATCACAGAGTAGATCTACGACAGCCCCCTTCTACGGCCCTTCTCGCTACCCTAAGTTCGTCGAAATCACAAACCTTAAGCAAATAATCAACTAATATTGCTGAAATCAGCAAGATCTAGGTTGTTATGGTAAAACTTTGGCTAAAATCAGCAAACTCTAAATCCCACTATAACTTCTCCTGTTTGTTGTTGACCTAGGGCACCAAAAAACGTGGTGCTACAGTAACTCCATACATGCTGCAGTACCTTCCATACTTGCTACAGTAATTTCCATGTACATCGTAGGCTCAGATACCACATAATGCAAGAGAACTTCAAGAAACATAAAAAAATCAGCAACAAGCACCTTAACACAAACAATTTTGGAAAAACCCTAAGGCCTTCTCCCACCTAGGCTCAAGCCTTAGTCGTCTTTTACAACACAAAGTCTTTCGTTTTTTAAAGAGGAATACATGAATGACTCTACAGTCCATCCATACCCTTATTTATATTGAAAAATTATTGCTTTGAACAATATTTGTCTATACAATTAACTTTTGACCAAAAGATCCTAACTGATCTATAAATTTCATAATGACAGTTTTACCCCTGTGAATAGTATCCATGAACAGTTCTCGTGAATATGAATAGTACTCATGAAATAAGTAAAAAATCTATAAAAGCCCTAGAATTTCTAAAAACTAAAATCCTCATAAATAAACTCTAAAATTAAAACTATAATATACATCCCTTGAAATTGACTAAAAATAGAAAATAAAGATAATTCTTCACTCCATCACTAACCTTAAGATTAGCCGGTGTATGGCCCAGGGTCATGTCAAAAGCCCTTACCCCGAGGCATAGGCATTATCGCACCGATGAGGGTTAAAGTGGGTCTTCCCTTGTTGATATCAGAGAGAGGGAATGGTGTACATGCTTATCATATACAGTTGCGGGCCTATGCGGGCAAGAGCCAAATCCTCAACAACTATTGTGCGATACGTACACTTCACAGTAGGATCCTAAGAATTAGCACCATAGAGAGGGAATGGTGTACATGCTTATTAAAGAGTCTCCCCCTTGTATTATAGTAATATGTGCATGTGTGCAACCTCGTAGATATGACTTGCTCATTTGGGGGAGGGGGGGGAGGAACCGTCCACACACTAGGTTCGTGGTTCCACCATTTCTGGGTCAGCTTTAATGGATCAATCACCCCTGCAATTGACTATAGTCTATGATTTCCATTGTGTTGGTTTGATAAGACGATCGTGGATCACGGATTCTAACATAGGTGGAGTGCTTCACATATCACTTATTCTTGACCTATTGGCACCAATCCACTTTTAGTTTTTATTTAGAAGTGATTTGGAATTTTTGGAATGTCAAAAATATTGCTTTTCAACTATTTTATGCTCCGATCATTTTTACATATTTTCACAATTTTTAAAATATAATAGCCATTAAAAAGCCTTGAAGGGCAGTTTTGAGAATTCTGCACACTTTGTAGGAGCATGTATTTGAGTAGAACTCAATGTGGGGGGGCCTAGGGCCTAGTCCCCCACATGTGAGGGGACCACATGGAGTGGGAAGTGTGCCTCGAAAGGGCTATAAGCCCCACAGTGGGGCGCCCCATAATCTCCACGTTTTTGGGAAATCTTCTTGGGGATCTTGTTGAGATAGAAAATTTTTTCTGTTTTGAAAATAATTTAAAATAGATTCTCCTCTTGACTTCTGATTTCTAAAATAATTGAAATTTATTTCAATGTGAGATAGAATCCAAATTTTATGAGATCATGGAAGTTCTAATCAGAGTTTAAATAGAAGTAGATGTAAATCAAGGACCTGAGGGATAATGGTTCTAGGATTCCTCATTGATCATGATAGGTGATCTAAAGAATGGATGACTCAGATTTAATTCTCTCTTCAACTCACAGATTACCTACAAGTGCTGTGGTCAAATTTGAGTCCTAAAGGAATAGGGCATAACCT
Organism: Amborella trichopoda; assembly: GCF_054954075.1. Taxonomy (NCBI): domain Eukaryota; kingdom Viridiplantae; phylum Streptophyta; class Magnoliopsida; order Amborellales; family Amborellaceae; genus Amborella; species Amborella trichopoda. Next base: position 29,310,458 of record NC_142342.1, read on the forward strand.
ATGCCATGAGGGCCTATAAAATGGCCACCATCAGTTTTCTAGCCTCTCTCTCTCCTTCACACCACTCTCCCTCTCTAGCCTCTTCCCTCTTGAGACAGGTGACACCCAACTTAGTAAAGTAGGGCCCATAAGAGGGCACATGCCACTTAGGGACCCAACTCCGAAGAGACCCGCCTACGCTTGAGCGATGCACCCAAACCTCTCTACTCGAACTATGAGCAAGAGAGAGATAAAATGATTGTAAGGCCTTCAAAGGCCAAGTGGGAGACGTTAGGGTTTGCAACCTTTAAAAGATTCAAGAGCAATATCAAATAAATGCTTTATAATTGATGCTCACACTCCAGTGGGAGTGTTGGTTGATTGGCCTTGAGGTTGGGCGGTGTATGGCCCAAGGTCCTATCAGAAACCCTTACCCCTAGGCATGGGCACCACCAACAAAGACTAAAGTATATCATCCCTTATTAAGGTCGAAGACATGCCCAAGAATGATGAGAAGAACCAGGAAGCCGCAGGGATTCTTGTGTGCGGTTGCGGGCCTATGAAGGCAAAGGCTAAAGTCTCAACAACCACCGCACAGCAATGACACATCAACCAACACTCCAATGAAGTGTTGGTTGATTGGCCTTGAGGTTAGGCAGTGTATGGCCCAAGGTCCTATCAGAAACCCTTACCCCTAGGCATAGGCACCACCGACAAAAGTTAAAGTAGGTCATCCCTTATTAAGGTCAAAGATATGCTCAAGGATGATGAGAAGAACCACGAAGCCGCACGGATTCTGTGTGCGGTTGCAAGCCTGTGAAGGCAAACGCTGAAGTCTCAACAACCAACGCACAACAAAGACACATCACAGTCGCATTCTAGGAAGCAGCCTATATAGTGAGAGAGATGAAAGGTGTGGCTATGTGGAACTCAAGGTATTAAATTCAAAAAATTTCTTTTACTTTATTCCAAATACCTGAATTCTACTTACATGTTCCACAATATATTGCTCGAAAATTAAAACAAGGGTGCAGTTTGTATAAAGCCTAGGCTCTAAACAATCAAATTAGAGCCTACCTTCAAATACTGTCAAGAAATATGGTTTCAATACTGGAAATCTTTTTGATAGCCTTAAAATATATTTCCATCTTTATTCATAAAGTTTAAAGCTTCAAAAATAGTGTCGATCGAGAGATCTATGAAAACTTGAAAATCTTGAAAATTGACAGTCCAAAAGTGCGTTACAAAATATACTATTTCCAAAACTTGAAATCCATTTTCTTCTCATGTCCATGCATCTTGATGTTGAGATGATGAATTTGAGGATATTTGGGCGTCAAAACAACCTATTCTAGTGAAATTTTTGAGGTAGGCTCGAATTTGATTGTTTAGAGCCTCGGCTCTATATAAACTTTTCCCTTAAAACAATGCCTTAAAAACAACCTATGATCTTTATTTTCACAGCCAAGAGAAATACAAATTATCCAAGAGCTTATTCTAACTTTTATTACAGTTCTTAGCACAAAATAAGTTCTTGAATATTTACAGAAAATAAAAACTAATACTGAAAATAAATAAAACCTAATGGAAAGACTTACAGGAAGATATCTCGAGTTACCCTACAAGAACTTAGTACACCCCACATCCGATTCCCTGATCAATAGCACATTTTGCTCCTTAAGGTGTTGATAAAAATTCTAAGATAGGGAAGCTTAATAGGAATACTACATTCTCTAGGGTTTTAGAGAGCTCAAAAATAAACTAGGATTTATAGAAACCCTAAGGGAACAAACTAGGCCCTAGGGTAGGCTTCTCTCTTCACTCTTTAAGAAAAATACAGAAAACATATTTTTAATTCCTTCTCTTCTTCTCCGTCAAAAATAAACTACTCAAAATAAAACAAGAGAGAGTACATGACACTCTAGGCTGGATAGAGGGTGGCATGATGGCCAAAAATAAGAGAGAGAGATGTGAGAGAAAAGGCGGAAAGAAAAGTGGCATGGTGAAGAAAACTCTTGGGCGTGAGAGGGAGAGACTTTTGGGATGTGAGAGAGAGAGAGAGGATCTTTGGGAGAGAGAAAAGATCTTGTGATGGTTTGAAACAGGTTCAAACTTGGTTTTTAAATAGAATGATACCTAGAAGAAATCTGCTTCCTAATTTGACTAGGATTCATTCTCCTAGTTTGAATAAGATTCCTTCTCATATTTCTTTATCTAATTTCCAGCTAAACATTTTAGGATAATTAGAAAATCTGTGGAGTGAGAGATTAATCAAAGTCATCCATTTAAAAAATCAGCCATCATGATTTTGGGTGGAAAGATTAGAAACCTTATCCTTTTACACTTTGACGCAATCCACCTCCTATTTAAAACATAAAGCCAATCAAATTTAAACTTTTATCTAAATCTCATATTTAAGTTTAAAATTAAACTTAAATCGATACTAGATCTAGATATGCCATAAATATAAGAACCCAAATCTCATTAGATTTTCCATGTTAGCTTAATTTAAAATTTAAACTGTATTATAAAAAGATTGGAATGGGGGGTGCCCCTCCTTTTTCCTAAAAAAATGGCGTGGAGCCCTTTTTGTTTATTAAAATATGGTGTGCCACCTTTTCTCTCTAACAAGGTGGCATGCCCCCCTTTTTAAATATTTTAAACAATACAAAATAATGTCAAAAAAATTGAGGCGTGCCCCCCTATTTCCACAAAACATGGCAAGGCACCCCCTTTTGTTTAAAAGGTGGTGTGGCCACTTATGTTTTACAAAAATAGGGTGTAGTCCCTTGGGTGCACAGGGTGCCACATGTGGAGTTGGATCCAAGGTCCCACATATGTTATTTCTTTAAGTTTTGGAACTTCAAGAATACCTTTTTATGAAAATTACATCAAAAATAATATTTTAAAATTCTGAAAATATTTAAAAATGAAAAAACATTTATAGTACCAAAATACAATATACTAGGAGTGGATTGGAACCAATAACTCAAAATAAGTAACAATAAGGGCACTCCACTCGCCTCAGAAACCATGATCCACTATTGTTTTCTTATCCAACCAAACAAAGTCCCATGACCGACAGTCTCTTTGAAGGGGTTCATAATTGGCTTGTCAAAGTTGGATAATAATAAACAATGGGATCCTGATCCTAAAAAGTGGATTTCAGTTTTCCGCTTTAAGAGCAAGTTTAGCACTCAGTGTTTTAAAAAGCAAACTGCCAGGCGCCTAGGCGTTCAGAAAGCCTCGACGCTTCACTCAGGGTTAAATGGCCAAATTAGGAGGGCTGTCGCTAGGCGCTCGCCTAGGCGCCAGGGAACCCGCCTAGGCGGGTGAGCAGCGCCCAGCCTTAGGAGGCTGCCCAGGGGTAGTAATGCCCCACATTGATGTAGTGGTACAAAGCCTAAGACCACTTTAATTGAGCCAAAAAAAACAATACAACTCAATGCTTTATTATAAAACTCTTGCTTATATAAAGCAAATACACAATTACAATTCTTTAAGGACTTAATATTGTCCCAAAGATGACTCTATGAGTGGTTTATTTAACTTAAAGGTATCTATCCAATTTGGGAAGCTTAAACACCTTTACAAACCTTTCATATGGTCCATAATTAATAATAAAATCAACCCGCAATAGTTTGCAAAAACAACTAGGAAGATCCGATCAAAATCGAGTAAGATAGAGCAAAACTTGTAGTATAGTCCACTGGACTACCAAAACGGGATTGCATGCAAAAGTGTGGATTCTAAATGATTTAAAGAGGTAATTAATCTCTGGAATTTAAAACTGAAGCATAATAAATGCACTAGCAAAATTCGTGTGGAGTAAATCAAGGGCAAACCATGCTCAATCAAAGCATCATCAAGGTATGAAGCCTATAATCAAATGGATGACTACCCTATAAAAGGCTATCATAAAGATCAAAATCACATGAAGCCAAGCTAAAAGGATTACAAAGCTGATGTAACTAAGAATTTACAGCAAGCTTTAAAGTGGACGATGCTGAAGAACAATAGGGAAAAACTCGATTGAGGTTTTACTTTGATGATTGCTTAACACGAACTTGCTCTCAAGTAGTGAAGGATCACCCCAAGGCTCCAAATATGATCAATGGAATACAATGGAACAAGTTCTACAATGGCTGGTGCGTGGAGCTCTTGGGAGCTCTTGCTTTCTCTCTCTCTCTCAAGGTTCCTTTTGCATGTGAAAATTCATTTTTCAAAAGTTAGAGTGATGTGGGACCATAAAATAGTATCCATATGAAGTATTTGAGTAGGGTTAGATCTCAACCCCTGATGCGCATCATAAATGGCACATAAGAGACTTATTACCCCTAGCCACTCATCCCCATCTACCACCAAGATGAAGGGATGAGATTTACCACCATTATCACCCACTAAAACCTTAAGTTAAAGCCACATTTACCTATTTGTCCTTAACCTCATACTTTTATTCCAAACATGTCGAAATATACTTACAAAAATGCCCTCAACATATCTTTAATTCAAGAGTGCAGAGAATGTTCAAGCGCAAGGGGAAAAATTGTAAATAGCGTCATTACATGGGAAAGGCAAAAAGGAGGGTTATGACATCACCAATGGGATCAACTCAACCCACACCCTTCATATGAACATTACACCATCACATCGTCACAACAATGAGGTGCATCCACATGAAATATTCACATACAATATTTCCTATGTGGATATTAATTTTAATAACAATTTTTATTTCAAAATTCCCATGGCTTCACAGAAGCCAAGTATGTCACATGTGCAACAATTACCCATGTGATTAAAATATAACTTTTAAGTTATAACCATAAAACATAAGGCTTTGGAAATCAAATTAAATAATTAAGTGCCAAAAGGGGATTCGCACCCAAACTAGAAAGCGGTTCAACGTGAGGGGCTCATGATGCCATGTGGCCACCCTATGGCCACTCGAGTGCCACTTAACATCCGCATGGATGTCCTTATTTGAAATTAACGTCAAACAATTTTGAAAAACACAATTTGTACTTTAAACAATCTAGAAAAATCCCCAAAATTCCCAAATGAGGACATAGATACAGAAGCCATGTGGCATCCGAGTGGCCATAGAGTGGCCACATGGCACCATGGGCCCCTCACGTTGGGTCCCCCTTCTATTTTGGACATGAATCCCCTTTTGACACTTAATTATTTAATTTGATTTCCAAACCTTATATTTTATGGTTATAACTTAAAGTTACATTTTAATCACATGAGTAATTGTCAACAAATGTGACATACTTGGTTTGTGTGAAGTCGAGGGAATTTTGAAGTAAAAATTGTCAATAAAATTAATAAAAATTGTTAATTAAATTAATATCCACATGGAAAATATTGCATGTGAATATTTCATGTGGATGCACCTCCTTGGTGTGACCCATGTGAAGGTGTGAAGTGCATGCGAAGGGTGTGTATTGAGTTGATCCCATTGGTGATGTCATAACCCTCATTTTTGCATTTCCCAAGCAATGACACCATTTACAATTTTGCCCCTTGCCCTTGAACATTCTCTGCACTCCTGAATTAAAGATATGTTAATGGCATTTTTGTAAGTACACTTCGACATGTTTGGAATTAAAGTATGGGGCTAAGGACAAGTAGATAAATGTGGCTTTGACCTAAGGTTTTAGTGGGTCATAATGGTGACAAATCTCATCCGTTCATATTGGTGGTGGATGGGGATGAGTGGCTAGGGATAATAAGCCTCTCATGTGCCACTGATAATGTGCATTAAGGGTTGATATTTAACCCTACTCAAATACTTCATATAAATACTATATTATGATCCAACATAACCCTAACTTTTGAAAAACGAATTTTCACATGCATAAGAAACCTAGAGAGAGAGAGAGCAAGAGCCCCCAAGAACTCCAAGCACCAACCATTGTAGAACTTGTTCTATTGCATTCCATTGATCATATATGGAGCCCTAGGGTGATGCTTCACTGCATGAGATCAAGTTCGTGTTAAGCAATCATCAAGGTAAACCTCCATCGAGTTTTTTCCTATTGTTCTTCATCTTCCACTTCAAAGCTTGCTGTAAATTCTTAGTTACATTGGCTTTGTAATCTTTTTACCTTGGCGTCATGTGATCTTTATGAAAGCCTTCTATAACATAGTCATCTATTTGACTATAGGCTTCATACCTTGATGATACTTTGATTAAGCATAGTTTGATGATACTTTGATTAAGCATAATTTACCCTTGATTTACTCCACATGAAATTTGCTTGTGCATTTCTTATACTTCAATTTCAAATTCAAGAGATCTATTACCTTTTTGAATTATTTAGAATCCACACTCTTGCATGCAATCCCGTTTTGGTGGTCTGGTGGACTATACCACATATTTTACCCTATCTTGCTGATTTTGATTGGATTCTCCTAGTTCTTTTTGCAAACTGTTGCGGGTTGATTTTATTATTGATTATGGACCATATGAAGGGTTTGTAAAGGTGTTTAAGCTTCCTAAATTGGACTTGACCACTCGTGCAGTCATCTTTGGGACGATATTAAGTCCTCAAATGGCCCTATCATGGGTCGGGCACAAGGGATCATGGGTCGGGCACAAGGGATTCAAACCATTGGCTTCCCAAATACTTTTGACACTGTAACACCTCATTTTTATTGTTATTATTCTCTGTTGGAACTATTGGAGCAGTTTGGTTTATGTAATTTGATTATGTCATGTTGTATGTCCATTGTATGTAACTAAGTCTTTCCGATTATGAGTTGGTGTGAGTGGCATGTAATTTGCCCCATAAAGCGACTATTTTAGAGTTTTTTCTGTGGTATGTAAAGTTTAAGATGCTTGTATCATTGTCTTAAAGAACTATAATTACGTATTTGCTTTGTATAAGCAAGAGTTTTGTAATAAAGCATTGAGTTGTATTGTTGTTTTTGGCTCAATTAAAACTTTCCTAGACTTTGTACCGCTACAGTTGAGAGCAGTTTTTGGTCTTCCTTTTTAATACTAAACAGGCAAATTCATGGGTTTTAGGTTCATTTTAAACCTATACCCCATTAGAGCCTGTTTTAAAAAAAGAAAAACCCCAAAAAACTAGTTATTTGGTGATTTCCATAGGATCGAAGGGTTTCTCAAAGTTACGAGAAATTGATCTACGCATCACCCATTGATATTAGATTTAATGGACTATCAAACTATGGACTTATAAAGTATGGAGGAGTGTGTGCTATCTGGACTTGTGTATTTTACATTTGAAGTGCCCGAAATCCCTAACTCTTGTGTGTTATACAGTCATACTTATATTGTTAGACTATAGATTTTTTTTTTTTTACTGGGTCGTCCAGGTTCTGGGTGCCCGCTTAGATGCTGAGCGGCGTGGAACCCCCCAGCCGCCTAGGCTAGCATTTTTTGAAACACTGCTAACAATTGTCACTAAAGTGTAAAAAGGGCTCTCTCAATGCACGTGTCCCTCTAAAGGGCTACTTCCTATACAGTAGTCATGTGTATGTGTTGAAGTTTGTTAAGGATTTGACCATTGCTCTCACAGGCCTACAACCGCACACAAGAGACCACACAGTTCTCCTGGGCTACAAAAATGATCTTTGAGCATCTCTCCGACCTCAACAAGGGATGACCCACTTCAAACCCTTCTTGGTTGCGCCCATAGTAATCAGAAACGCCTGGGAACCCGAATTGTTTTAGAAACCAGAATCGCGGATTCGCTGTCGGCTAGAAGATTCTTGTCTTAAGAATTATTGTCCGCACAATTGGAATCCCCAAGAACGAGATTCCTAGTTTTTGAGAATCGTATTTCAACCTAAATAGATCCAAGTTTCTTGCACATATGGAATCGAGATTCCATCCTCCTTGGAATCGAGATTCCCATCCCACTGAAATCGACACTCCAAGAGTCAAGATTCATTAATAAGCGGAATTGAGTTTTTGACATCAATGAAATCGAGTTTCTGACATATGCGAAACATAAATATGTTGCTATTTCGAATTGTAATTCTAACATATTAGGAATCAAGTTTCTAAAGTATATAGATCAGAGATCCATGCCAGTTTGAGATCGAGATTTATAATAATATGGACAATGAAATGCATTTGACGACCCCTACCAGGAATCGAGATTTCATTTTTATGGAGAAGGAAGCTACAACATCTTGAGCCTCATCGACCTTAGAACCTATATTGGATGCCTCTTATTAGGATTCCTAAATTTTAAAGTGATTGTGTTGACTATTGAACTTACGGTCATTATATACATAAGACAAGTATTTTTAAATTGTGATTTTGACTTCATTTTAACAAAGACAAAATAGGATTATGTCTACGTCATGGTTTTACTTTGAATTGTATATATTGTATTTACTAGTTATATTTTAAATTTAAAGTAAAGGCCATCCAGGGTAGCACAAGTAAAATAATAAAACACTGAACCACTAAAAGCATTCGAAGGAAGATTTCTACTCCAATTGACTTGGAATCAAGATTTAATCCTCGCTCTAATCCAGATTCGATATATTTGGAAACGTCTAGCCACAATTAATGGGTTCAAGTTTCTAAAGATGTGTTGGATCGAGATTCCGAAATTAAAGAATTGAGTTTCCTTGGTTTCGATAAATGGTTTCTAAAGACGTGTCGAATAGAGATTCCAAAATTAAGGAATCGAGTTTCTTTGGTTCCGAAAAATGGTTTTTAAAGATATGTCGAATCGAGATTCTGAAATTAAGGAATCGAGATTCTTTGGTTCTGAAAAATGGTTTTCGTGGAGATTCCTTAACGGAAACGTAGAAACGGGCTTTGGAACCAAAAACGTGAGGTCGATGGAGAGATTTCGGTAACTACGGTTGTGCCATATGCCTAGGGCCAAAGGTTTTAGACATGACCAGGGCCATAAACCGCCCAACCCTTGGTCGATCAACACATACACTCTTACTGAAGTGCATGTTCCACTATACGTCATTTTTACAAGCTCTCTAGTCCTTTAAAGGCCACAAAAAAACCTTACAAGGGAATGGTATACATGCATATAAAAGAGTCTCCCCCTTGCACTCTAGTGATATCTGCATGTGAGCAATCTTACGGATATGACTAGCTCTTAGGGAGGGAGGACGATGAAGAAGGGGGCGAGGGAGGATGGGGGGGCGAGGGGGGGGTGGGGGGTTGATGGGAGGCAACATGTAATCTACACGCTAGATTCGTGGTTCCACTATTTATTGGTCTTCTTTGATGGACTAATCATGAGCCTCTATAATTGACTATAAACATGGGCTCTGTTGAGTTGTTTTGAGAAGAAGGTCGTAGATCACGGATTCTAGCATAGGCAGAACGCTTGAGATGTCACTTACTCTGACCTATTGGAACCAATCTACCTCTAGTTTTGATTTCAATTTGACTTCAAATTTTGGAATGTCAAAAATAATATTTTACAACTTTTTTGTGCTCGACATTTTTAAATATTCAGAATTTCAAATTTTATTTTAGCCTTTAAAAAACCCTAAGGGGCAGTTTCAAGATTTATGCACTTTGTTGGGGCATGTATTTGAGTGACTCCATGTCAAGGGATCTAGGGCCTAGCCACCACACATGGGGGACCACATGTGATGGGGCATGGGGCCTAAAAGGGCCCCTGATATCCTAATTTTTGGGGAAATCTCCTGGGGGATCTCGTTGACAATTTGAAAATATTCTGTTTTGAAAATAATTTTGAAAATAGATCTTCCTCTTTGACCGTGGGTTTCTAAAATAATTGGGAAGTTATTTCCATATGAAATAGAGTTCAAAGTTTATAGGATGATAGAAGATCTAATCTGAGTTTGAATAGAAGTAGATATGGGTCAAGGATCTAAGGGCTAATGGTTCTAGGATTCCTAACTGATCATGATGGATGATCTAAGGAACGGATGACTCCGATTTAGTTCTCTCTTCAACTCACATACTACTTAGAAGTGCTATGGTCAAATTGAAATCAAATGGAAAATGGCATACCATGTTTGTTCATGCTCTCAGCCCCAGTTTCCTGAGAGCATAATACCATAGGTGCTTCCTAGATTTAGAGGACGCAAACAGGACCAAGGATCAGTGCACTGCTGGTAATTGGGTGCAGGTCGTGCACTATCTTCCCAGCTTCATTTTTCCTTCAGTTTTTTTTTTTTTTTCAACTTATTGTACTTGATTCCTAGCTGTATTAGGATTCTTATTTGTATAAAGATCCTACTTGTATTAAGATTCCCACTTGAATTTGGACTTATGTTTAAGTTAGGATTCCTGTTTGATTTAGAATTATAATTGAATTCAGTTCATGAATAAAGTTTTTTAAGGCAGTAAGAGTTAAGATCTGTAGTTTGTATTTAGGTTTTATTTTCTGCTTCCGTTGTACAATTTAGCATTGTAAGTATTACTACTTGGATGTCAATCAAAGAAAAAGAGAAATTTTTTGAATTTCCACTGAGAATTCTACATAGCCACTACTTATAGATAAAACATGAAAGTCCTAATAGCAAAGTAAATAAACTTATTGTCATTAACTAGTTAGATGAATGCAGTGATTTAACCCCTACATGCAATATAGAAATGGTAAAAAAATCACAAATACCCTTAGACAAAGATCATTATGCAGTTACACCACTACACATACTTATAGACACAGATCAACAATGCCAAGACTTCAAAAGAAAGCTTCAACCAATTGATGGAGCTAGATCAAAGATTTCAAGATTTGACAACCCAAAATGATGGCCAATCCATCCATTTAATGTACTTGTTATGCACCCCATTGTATTGCTAATTTCTTAGGACCAAGCTCAAGGCTAGGTGGTCCATAAGGAAAGTACCCATAACATAACATCTTGAGTTCCACTCCCACAAGAGTTCCTCTCCTACAGAGGCTAGGGGACCCCTTATCTGCTAAACTACCAAAGAAACAAAAATGGGCTTGACATCCGACAATCACTGGGTTTGGGTCGACTTAGCAACCCAGTGGGTTGATGATAAGTATTAAAGATATTATTTTCAGACTTTCGAGAATTATATTGTAAGAAAAAATATTTTTGTATCTTTCAACATCATCTGACTAAACCTGGTTTGGGGCATGCTCAAAATCGACTAGGTAATGGATGACAATGGGTCCAGCTAGAGAGTAACAAGTTAACCCGCTTGGTTTGCAAATTATAACAAGGATTTCTTCTGAATTTTCATATAAGAAGTTTATCAATTTCATAACAACAAAACTAGTTTCTATGCCTACTTACCCCAATCAACACATAACTCACATGCTCTGAAATAATCCACTTCAGTACATTCCAAGACTCTGTTGACACACTATTATTCATCTTGCAGGTTTTCCTATGTATGCCCTTGCGCATTTCCTACTTAGTTCAAACACAACTAATTCTTGTTAAAGGCTAAAAATCGAAAACTCTAACACCAATCCAATGACCCGTAACTTGGAAACTATGCTTCAGCATAAATAAAGCCTTACATGTGGCCAAAAAGGCAAAGCAATGCATGGTGGAAACACCTGTGGTTTGGAATTACTTTAAGAATTGGAATCGCAGATGGCCAAATGATTCCTACAATCGGAATCGTCGTCCATATAATGCATATCGCATGAAGCGTGATTCTCATCATTTGGAAATCGCACTCCAATCCAATAGTAATCAAGATTTCTACATGTTGGAATCGCAGTCCCACCAACTTGGAAGTTGAAATCAATATTAACTTCGGGAATCGCATACCAAACAACTTAGAAACAAGCCAGAAATTACCAAAAAAAGAGTTTTAAAAAATAAAACATTTAAGATTTTAGATTATTTATAAGCAAGAATTCCTTAGTATTGGTCTTCAATATTGAGTACACTTACTGAAGGTTGCCATATAATAAATGTCTTTGATAGGTCTCCCCCAATATCGAGTCAATGTATAGAGCGCCCAATATCGAGTCAATGTATAGACTACCCTTTATCACAATTCTGCACACATATTGGGAATAAGGTTGAGCAACCATAACTTAATATTTTTCAAAGGTGTGTCCATGTGGAACTCAAGGTATTAAATTAAAAAACATTTCTTTTACTTTCATTCCAAATATCTGAATTTTACTTATATAGGCCACAATATGTTGTTATAAATTAAAATGGTGCGCCCAAGATACAACCTAAGATCTTTATTTTTGCTGCCAAGAGAAATAGAAGCAATCCAGGAGATTTAAACTTACTTCCACCATACTTTTTAACGCAAAATAAGTTCCTGAAAATTTAAAGAAATATAGAAAATAATACTGAAAATTAATTAAAACTATTGGAAGATGCCTAAAGTTACTCTACCAAGACTTCGTACACCCCACACCCTATTCCATGACCAATAACGCACTTTTACTCCTTAAGGTGTTGCTGAAAATTCTGAGACAGGGAAGCATTGTAGGCAATACTTCTTTTTCTAGGGTTTTAGAGAGCACAAAAAATAAACTAGGGTTTCCACAAACCCTATAAGAACAAAATTAGAATCTATAAGTTGATCTCTCTCTAGGTTGAGCTTCTCTCTTCTTTTTTAAAAATACAGCAAAGCTTTACTTTAAAGTTCCTCCACTTCTTTCTAGTAATAAAGCTTCTTAAATAAACAAGAGAGAGAGAGAGTTGCAACTATCTGTGGAGCTTTTTTGTTTTAAAAAAACGGCTTGCCATCTTTTTGCTTAAAAGGTGGAGTGCCCCCTATGTGGTAAAAACAAGGGCGTGCCGTCATAGAGGTCATGTGGGCCCCACATGGGTGGTACACAATGTGGGGGTCGGATCCTTGGTCCCCACATCTGCTATGTAAAGTTCTGAAATTTCAGAAATACCCTTTTCTGAATAAAATACATCTGAAATAATTTTTAAAAAATATTTAAAAATCACAAACATTTCTAATATCAAATTAAAATATATTAGAAGTGAACTAATACCAATGAGTCAAAGTATGCGGCACTAAGGATACTCCATCTGCCCTAGAAACCATGATCCAATGTTGTTTTTTTATCCAATCCAACACCCATGACCCACAGTCTCAAAGCAGGGCCCCATGTTTGGCTTGTCAAAGTCGCATAAGAAATAGTGAGACCACGATCCTGGAATATGGATTTCAGTTTCCCCTGTTTAAAAGCAAGTATAACACTTCTCACCATAGTGGAAAGGAGGCTCTCTCTATGCACATGTACATGTGTCCCTCAATAGGGATGCTTCCCAGTAATGCGGTTGTCAAGTGTACATGCCATACAGAAGTTTGTTGAAGCTTTGACCCTTGCTCACACAGACCTACAACCGCAAACAAGAAACCACACAATTTTCTTGGCCTACAAACATGATCCATGGGCATTTCTCTGACCTCAACAACGGATTACCCACTGTAAATCCTTGTCGGTAGCGCCACATGCACAGGGCTAAAGGTTTTGGACATGACCAGGGCCATAAACCGCCCAACCCTTGGTCAGTTAACATGCACACTTCCACTGCAATGCATATTCCATTAAAAATATCATTTTTACAAGCTCTCTATGCCTATAAAGGCCACAAAACCCAACAATTTTCATAGAATTTTTAAATTGCATAAAGAAAAATAATTACTTTATTTATTAATCATATTTTTTAAAAATGATTTTGGCAATCATATATTATTAATAAATAAGTAATTGTTGTAATAAATATCTTTTTTAATAAATTTCAAAAAGTATATTATTTCTAAGTTTTGATAATTTGGCAATCATATATTATTAATAAATTTCAAATAACAAAAATTTCAAACAATGTTTAAAATTTCAAGCATTTCATAAAAATTTTGGCACTCATTTTGTTGTTGTAGATCTAGCTATTAAAAATCTGTAGTTGTTATTCTTACAAATTGGAAGCAAGGTCTCACATTTGTTCAATCACAGTCTTTTGCACCTACGAATCACAAAATTCGATGGGGTGGAACTAGATTCCAAAGAAAATGGAACTAGATTCAAACAATATAGAATCGTCATTCCTAACTTCCAGGAATTGTAATCTGTGGCAATTCCTTCACAGAAAGGCAAAATCGCAATTCCATACCAGAATCACTACTTAAAGTGGACGATTCCTCTAACTATAGGCAAAACATGACCTCCCAGCAAGTAAGAAATAGTTGCATTTCAACTTTTAACACCTTCACGAACTTCCTCCTTGCATTTATTTGAATCAGATCTCAACCTATGCCTTGAGAGAGCGACCTACTATGTTGATAGTCAACATGTTTCATACCAGGACGAAACCCGAACATAATGAAGCCCATACTGTTGAGTGTTAATCAAAGGTGTCTTAGGAAAGCCTACTTTTAGCCCGTCATTTAGCATCCAAAGAAATGAAGTTATTGTTATAGTTCTCTAGCCAAGACAAATCTTATGTTTATTCTGCCAATCACATGCTCTATTTCCTTTCCATTCATCACGGCGCATAAACCTCGCAAAATCCAAAATTGTCAAAAAATCTTGGAAATTTCATAGATATCTCCATATGTAATATCAACCAGAAGAGAAGGAAAAAGGTGTAAATCTTATATAATGTTTTATTCCCCCAAAATTTGAATTTTTAACCAAACACAAGCCACAAAATCTTCAAGGTAGTAACACAGGTTCTTCCAATCAATCTTCAACACATAGTGGTGGAGAATCAGAAACAACAAAAGCAATGGAAGATTACAGGATACTAATTCAATTTCTAATTCATGCAGCAAAGAAAATCTCCAAGAACAAACTCACAAACAAGAAAGAAAAAATAAAAAGTCTACAACAGATTAGAAGCCTAAGCAATATCTAAATGAACCTGGGATTACTTGAGAAGAAATCCAAAACAGACCTGATCTAACTTCTTTTGGTCGTTTATTTTGTTTTTCAATTGCTCCAACTCACTCTTTGCACCTTGAGAAATTTTGCGTTCTTCATCTAGTTGTTCGATCAACTCTGATATTTTTTGCTCATACATCTGTGTGGTGTCTGCAAGTACCTTCTGGTAGGTAGAAACTTCAAGCTCAAGTTGCTACAAAAAGATTAGGAACATGAGCAGAGCTAAGGAAACAGTATCAAAACAAGACGAGGATGAGCACTAAGAAATTAGAATCATGATTCCAAGTGAAAAAAGAAGAAAAATTGCCAAAACTGAAAACAAAAACTACTATGCATCCTTCATTTGAAGGCAAAAGAGATATTGACTAAACAACATTCCTGCTACTTGAAAATTGTGTAGCAATAGAGACTTCAAGAACACTTGGAAGTTAAAATGTACATAACAAAAATGAGACAGCAGCAATTGAGAAAGACATAATTAGTACTCGTTAGCTGCCTTCTTATATCAGGAAGACATTACCAAAAGAAATCATTATTCCAAGATAAATAAAAAAAGAAGTTCTATAACAAGTGTAAATTGTTCCTTCTTTAATAGTTTTGGAAAGATCAACTATGATAAACTAATTGCTACTTAATTTGAAGAAATCAAATGAAAATAAATGATTGGAAAAACGAAATGCCTTAAACAGGAGAGTGCAAAAGTTTCTACTTAAAATGAATCAGATTCTGGATAAGTGCACCAACATACTAGATCTCAATTGCTATCAACCAAGTGGTGTATGCTGAATTTCCAATTTGATGGTGAGAGCAGCAAACGAAAGAGACCATATATTACGTAGTTCCAAACATAAACAAATAAATGATGTCTTCGAAGGAAAAAATAAGCAACACTCAACGAATCAACACTATGACAATTAAGCATATAGAGTGAAAAACAATCAACTCTATCAGTGCAGAGAACAAGACATAATTCAGAGTGTGAGGAAGAAAATCTAACCATGCTTTTCTCATCTTTTTCTATCATCTTTCTTTGAATAGCATCAAATTCCTCATCGAGGAACTTCTTTTCAGCATGCTTGCTTTTAAAATTCTTCTCTAACTTCAGCAGGGAATCTTTATGTGATTTAGATAAGGTAGCAAGTTCAATTGAATGTTGTCGAGTTATATGCTGTAGTGCCAAATGTACAGACTCATAGTTCAGGAAAAAGAGTTGCAAAATAGTATGACCATATTTAATCAAATGATTTCTCAATAGAGTAAAATCCTCATTATATCAAGTAAAAGTGAGTAGGCCATTTAGCCGGGATGAGTGTTATTTCCTGCATAAGTAATATGGCTTTCAATAGGCATCAATTTTACTAATCTCATCTATGAGTTATTCTTAGCATCTAGAATAAAAATTGATATTAAAAGACCACGGTGAACACAACAGTCTTGGGAACTCAATAATTTTTTGTAGACTAAAAAATTTGTTTGGTCAGTGGGGAAAAAGTTAACCATGAAGCATCCCAAAATTTATGGTAGATGACATTAACATCATTAAATCAGACAAAAAAAAAGTCACCTATGAGAACGATAAATACACAGTATATTAACTTTTCATAATCACAGCACAAGTGATGTAACTACAAAGGAAAATAAGAACAGCACTTTGAATTGTAAGATCTCTTAAATTAAACCTGAGAAAATGGACAAAGTTCTAAACATGACCAAGTGGCAAATCTCTACAATTTTATGTGCGACGACGAGGATTAAAATCCATTACGATACATGCATTTTAACTTTATTTCTAGTTGAGGGCAATAATGTGGCTAGCCCTCTTAATACAACACAAATACCCTCACTGAGTCAATGGAATTCAAATATTTTGGTCCTCCGGTCTTCACTATACTCAAAATCCTACAAATTTTAAACTATGTTCACAAATAGCATCACTATTTAGTCCGCTTCACTTCACTTCACTATCTAATTCAGGAACTTAAAATCATGAAAAGAAAACTGAAGCACAAACCAAGTGAATACGGTCTACAGAGTAGAACTCAGACAATGAAAACAAGAATCATGAGCATGTATAATGCAAACCACGTGGTGGTGAGAAGGTGCAAAAAATGTTCAAGAAAAAACCAAAAACAAAATGCATTCAGAATCTGTAAGCATTTTCTTGAAACCATTCTAC
The DNA here is from genome assembly GCF_054954075.1 of Amborella trichopoda. Classification (NCBI taxonomy): domain Eukaryota; kingdom Viridiplantae; phylum Streptophyta; class Magnoliopsida; order Amborellales; family Amborellaceae; genus Amborella; species Amborella trichopoda. Next base: position 29,327,453 of record NC_142342.1, read on the forward strand.
ATAAGAAAGAACAAATAAATTAAAGAGCGAAAATTATATCAACATATAGTCCAATAAAGTTCAGAAGTACCACACTGTCATCTAATCGACATCGTAAATCTGAAACTTCTTCTTCTACGTTATTCTTCCGTTCTTTTTCAAGATTCAATTCAGCCATCAGATTTCTGATTTGCATTTCATAATCATGTCTTTCATTAGAAACCGACTGCAAATAACAATAACAACTAATAAGTATCTTTTACCAAAAGTTATAGAGTAAAATTTGAAGCAAAATCTGCAACTAAGAAAACAGAAAATATGCATAATGGATATCAAAGACAAAGAAGCCGAAAGGGTCTTAAACTAAAAGTATTAACCTAGAGAAGCACTTAGACATATACCGATATACTTAACAAAGTCTCACTGTTTATAAAAAAAAAACTAGGTTAAGAACCTTGGAACTAGCATGTCCTAAATAAGAACTTAACAATCAAAATAAACCAAAAAAAAATATCAATGCAGACAAATAGGAAGCAAAAAAAAACTAAATATATCATATGTATTTGCACCATCCATATCTCTAGAAATAAGTGGTAAAAATAAGTTGAATAAGACATGAAATTGAAAGGAGTGGCTATGTGGAACACAAGGTAGTAAATTCAAAAACATTCTTTTTGTTTTATTCAATACACCTGAATTCCACTTACATGGGCCACTAAACACTGCAAAAAATCAAAACTAAAACCCTAAATACAGCCTAGGATCTGTACTTTTACTGTCAAAGCAAATAAAAACCATCCAGGAGCAATAACCAATCTTCCACTACAGTTTTGAGTGCAAAATATGTTCCTGAAAATTCAAAAGAAATATAAAATTTGACTTACAAATAACTAAATCAACTGGAAAGACTTACTAGATGTCGCCTGAGTTACTCACACAGGTCTTGATACACCCCGCATCCGATTCCCAGACCGATGGCACACTTTTTGTCCCTTCTGATCTTGCTGGAATTTCAGAGATGGAAAGCTTTCATAGACAATAGCTCTTACTCTAGGGTTTTGGAGAGCATGGAAACCTAACTAGGATTTGTAGGAACAAATTAGGGCTAGGCTTGAAGGCATAGAATCCTCCTACAGCTGGGGTGTGCTCCTTTTTCTTCTCCAAACAGCAAAACCCTAATTAGGGTTTCAATGTGCCACCCTTGTCATATCAAATTTTGGGAAGCATGACCCGTTTTGGAAGGGAGAAGAGAGAAAAATAATTTTTTTAATAAACGAGAGAGAGAGAGATTTGGTGTATGGAAGAGAGAAATATGTGGGTTTAAATAGAAAGAATTCCTTCGTCTATTTGGATTAGAATTACTGCACTAGGTCTTGCCTATCCAATAACACAACTTGACCAATAGGAACTTAAGAAATCTGTCAAGTGAGAGAACAAATCTACGTCATCCATCCTACAAATCAGCTATCATAATTTTAGGAGGATTATTAAGAATCTTAACTCCTTATAATTTAACCCAAGTCCAACCTCTATTTAACTTAGAATTATAACCAATCCAAAACATCCTAATAGCATCCCAAAATCTGTAAGAAGTTAAAATAATTAGAGTTTGGTCAAATCAAACTCCTAATTAAACAAACTTTTAAAAACATAACTCTCACTTGAATAGGAATCAAATCTCTTTTTAATTTTAAAAGATTTCTAACAAACTAAAACTGCTAAGTAAAAGTGAAAGATAAATAATAAAAATGGGGCGTGCCACCTTAGGACTTTATGTAGGCCCCAAAAGGCCACACGTCCCATTTATGGGTAACACATATGTAGGAGTTGGATCCTAGGTCCCCACATGTGCCCTTCGTAGTTTTGGAAATTTCAAAATTTTATAGCAAATATAAATTTTCAAAATTTTAGAAAATTTTGCAAGAATCACAAAAACATTTCTAATACAAAAATAAAATATTGTAGAAGTAGAATGGTACTATTGGATCAAAATTAGCGACAATAAGGGCACTCTATTTGACCTAAGAAGTAAGAACTATGATCCATTTTATCCAACCCAACAAAGACCTATGACCCACAGTCTCAATCCAAGGGCCCATAATTGGCTTGTCAAAATTGGACAATAAACAATGGAACCAAGATCCTGGATTGTGGATTACAGTCCCCCTTTAAAAGTAAGTTCAGCACTTCTCACTACAGTACAAAAGGGGCTCTCTCTATGCATATGCACATGTGTCCCTCTATAGGGCTACTTCCTAGTAATGTGGTTATCATGTGTACATAACATGCGGAAGTTTGTTGAGGCTTTAGCCCTTGCTCTCACAGGCCTACAACTGCACTCATGAGACCACACAGTTCTCCTGACCTATAATCATCATCCATGGGTATCTCTCTGACCTCAACAAGGGATGACCTACTATAAACTCTTCTCGATAGTGCCAAATGTCCAAAGGTAAAGGTTTTGGACATAACCACGGTAATAAACCGCCCAACCCATAGTCAGTCAACACACACTCTCTCATTGAAGTGCTTATTCCACTATAAATTATCATTTTTACAAGCCTTCTAGGCCTTTAAAGGCCACAAAACCCAACATAAATGAATTATAAACAAATAAATCTCAATAGGATACTAATATCCAAAATAATTTGCAATAAACAACATGACATTTAGAAACTTGATCAAGCATCTCATACCCTAATCGTAGAAAATTGCTCTAACAGTAAGATAAATAGATAAACCATAAAAAAAATGAAGTTTCTAAATTTCAACACTACAGAAAATAAATCTCTATATAACACGTACAAAAAAATTAGATCTATTCTTATTGATCCAGAATGACATTTAAAAGTAGAAAGTAACAACAATATGAGCTCGCATCTTCTTTCAAAATTAATTTAGCACTTACAAATGAAAAGGGACCCACCCAAACTCCACCTGAACACATATCAAACATTTCATTACAAGATGAACAAAGAAATCCAACACTTATGGAAGTCGTCCATTATGAGAGACACATTGTCAGTCATTCCACAACTCTTCAGGTCTAAGTTGAACCTTCCAGCACAATGTGTTTCCAACTTTCCTCCAAATATAGCCATAGAATTTTGTGATATTGTCGTGAGGATGGTTGAAAGCAGCAAATGAAACAAGCATTCTAAACAAAACAAAACATGGAGCTTTGTTCAAGTCCCAAGTGTCTTACACATTTTAGCCAGCTAGCTAGTGCTGCATGTGAATGTAGCATAGGAGAGAGGACTTAAGATAATCTTTTAAAAAATATTAAAACCTAATATTTTAAAAATTTGGAGGAGCCAATGTGCATTGTGTTATGATAGTTCTTTCCCTTTGTCGGTCAGTACCATCATAAGAAAATAAACTAGAAAAAAATTACAAAAAACAAGTTAAGCACCGTTAATGGATGAGAAGTCTTTCGAACTAATAGCTCAAAATGACATGTGTATAAGACTACATACAGTACATGAAGCTAGGTTTTGTAAAAAAATAGCACGGAAAGAAGCCTACCAAGTAGACTCTAAAAGCCCCAACCCCAAGGTTATGAAAATAAAAATTGCTAGAAATTACTGTGACAGTTACCCCGGCACAAGCTGAAAGGCGTTTTCCTGCATCTTCTAAAGAGTCCTGGCACCTCTTAAGCTTCAACTCCATCTCTTTCACGTAACTATCTCTCCTTTCAATCTCAGTAATAAGATGATCTAAACGATGCTCAAGATTTCGAGAATGGCTTTCATAGTCAAACTCTTCCTTGAGCTTGATCATGTTCTCCACTTTCATAGCCTGCAACAAGAATTTAATGCTTGAAACAAAATACTTATCAAAAGAGTCTGACAAAGAACACTTGCATAGCCATCTTACTTCATAAATGCAACCAATGATTTTCGTTTAATGACAAATTAAAACCAAGGTCTAAACAAATAGTGATCTGGATCAGAATAGGCCGATGCAAAGCAGGAACCCGTCAAGCCGTCCCGATTCCGACAAAATATTGGACACGGTTGGTTCCCTCTATGAACGAACCGGTTCTCTAACAAAACCGGCCCCATAGAAAACTAATCAAAACAAGGCCCCATTTTATTTTTTATTTTTTCTTGAATTTTTATTGGGCGGCTCTGCTTCTGTCAAAATAGTGGTCAGAACATGCCCCATTTTTAATTTTCCATTTTTTTAAATGTTTTATTGGCCGGTTTTGTCAACAGTATCACCAATCCGGTCCGTGAATTCACTGAATCGAGCTAGTTTTTCGGATCGGCGATCCGAGTCACCAATCCGTTTGTTTAGCAATTGATTAAAATAGAAAGGAAATCAAGTCAAATAAGTAATAATGCACAGGAGGTACCATATTTAAAAACATTACATGAACCTAAATTTGAAGAGGACACATAAAGAATAATACTCAGCATTATCAAATGGCAAATATGATCAGACACATTTTTGGTAAGTCTTACTTTATACTACAGAAACGTATTAAAAAACTGCAAATTATAGTGTAGGGATAGAATTTCATGTCATAAAGGTGTTCCCTTCTTGTAGCAATAAACTTTGGGTGCCGAAGTGACTGCAAATATTATGTGCGAGCGTGCGTGCTTGCGTGCGTGCGTGTGTGCATGTGTGCATGTGTGTGTGTGCGGGGCATGCATGCCTAATGAAATCAATCCATGCTTCTATCTTGATCTTAACATTGAATATTGGGTATCTGAGTAGGTGCTTGCTTAAACATAACTACTTCTACTAAATAGAAGACTGAAAGAGAGAATACAACAATAGTTGCCCAAGAAAGGAAATAGCAAGAAATTCAAGATGCTAGGCTGGAACATGCTTCTCTTGCAATTTTTACAAATGCTTGTGTGTGTGTGTGTGCGGGGCATGCATGCCTAATGAAATCAATCCATGCTTCCTCTATCTTGATCTTAACATTGAATATTGGGCATCTGCGCAGGTTCTTGCTTAAACATAACTACTTGTATTAAATAGAAGACTGAAAGACAGAATACAACAATAGTTGCCCAAGAAAGGAAATAGCAAGAAATTCAAGATGCTAGGCTGGAACATGCTTCTCTTGCAATTTTTAAAAATGCTACACAGCCATAGATTTCCCAAAGTACAAAGGCCCTCTTCCCAAAGTTTAAAAGTGAAGGAGTATATGTGATTATAGGGGTTTCTTCCACTTATCCAATCAAGATAGCATGATTCCCACAATAAAGACGGTAAATTTCAAAATCTGCTGATTGAAAACAAAATCCACGGCAACATGTTTACACAATGGAACAAACAACTAAAACAATAATAGGCCTACATGTCAAAATACTAAGTTCTTAATTAATATTTTTTTTTGTTAGGAATGGTTTAGCTTTGTGATCAATTATACAGATGTCTGCAACTAACTCTTTAGCTTGAACTAGATATATCACATATATTCCTAATGCTGAAATGATTGTTTAGGGGTCATAATGAGGCAATAACATTGTTTTAAAATACAGGATGCAGTTCCGATGAGCTCGGGTGCCGACGTGGCTCGATACGGTCCAAAGCGGGTGCATCACCTTGATGCGGTCAATAAATATAAAAAAATTCTAAAAACTCTCAAAAAATAGGTTAATGCACAAAAAAAAATATGGAGGTGATTTATGTGATAGTATTTAATTTATTCATTAACTACAAAAGTATCAGTTGTAAGAGATTTTGTATCCACTATCCCCTGATAGATCATAGAAGACATTAAAAAGTAGAAACTACAAATTTGAGATTAACTTTATAGAAGATAATAGAACTTAGAAAACATCGATATTTTCTCAGCCCTTGAAACCCTCGATATGTTGTCAAATATTTGCTCAAACTTCCTCAAATCAACACCCAAACTAATCCCAATCAACAAGCAAAGATCCACCAAGACAAAATCGCAAGATTTTCTCACAAAAATTTTCTGCCATTCTTTTCTTTTTTGATTGATTACATAGAAAAAAAGGCACGAAAGTGGCTGTTTTTTCTGGTTTGGGGGGTTTAATGCCCCCCCCCCCCCAAAAGAACCATTTCCGCCCCTTTTCACGGGGCAAAAATACCTAAAGACCCCATTTAGAGGGGTTTTTTTTCATTACACTATTTGGGCACATACGCGGTGCGATGCACAATGCGGCATATGCGTTGGGATGCGACGCATATGCAGGCGCATACCACCAAAGAGCATATGCGCTGCTTTGCGATGCACCTCCTAGCGCATACCGTATGATGCGGCCACTAACTGAGCAATAAAGCCGCATTTTAAATCAATGGGCATTAACTTGCAACTTAATGGAAACCAAACAAAGGAAAATAGGCAAAGAACTTCGTATGAGAAAAGGAACTTCTTTCACCAAGGAACTCAGAATAGACTTTAAAGCCAGGGTCATAACTTACAGATCATAAACTCAAGCAGTGATAACCTATGACAGTATTTAGAAGCTCGAACTCGGTGACCAACATGGTCATTTGCCAAAACGGAGTCGAATTGCCAAGCCAAATAGTACACTAAGACAACTTCAGTGAGCTATTGAGGATCTTGTGTGGAAAAATTTTAAAATTCAAGGCGCCAGTTATGGTGATTTGAACCCAGCTCATGTACAAAGCATACCGCAACGCAATCAGCTTGGAAGGGACTGTTTGTTAACCAAATGAAAACGCATATATCTATGGATACAGTTTTGGTGAGTCAGATGGCATATCTATTTTCATACAACCCCCTCCAAAATCGGGTCTTAGAAATGGATTTTGGATCCAAAATTTTAGGGGTTGATAATCTCGACCATGGTAATCAAGAATCTGAAAAGGCAACTAAATAAATAAGTTTTCAAATTTAAGAATGGCTTTGTTTTACACTAGTTATTTTAGTTTTTGGTAAAAGCACCTTTTTTGCAATTCGTCTTAAAGAAGGACATTTGATGCATCAGGCGATGCAACCAATAACTGTGTTTCCTGATGCATCAGATACTTTTCATATGTTCCTGGATAATGAACAACCTGACTTGACTCAGGAAGGTTTCCTAGTTGAATATGTTTTTTTTAGCTTCACACGAGTAATGTCAGATGACAGCACTATGATTCATCAAATATTCGGGCGATGACTAAATTTCAAATCCACGTGTAATTAGTAATAGCGCAGCACAAATACCACAAGTAATACTAAAAGGAAGATACATTTTCATGCAGATTGCATATGATAGCAGATATCAACCAATGAAAAACCAGCAATGACTTCCAAATTCAAAACCTAAAGCTCTTTCAGCAGTGGAATTTTTCATTAAAACCTATTCAATAAATGATGGAATCAGTATTCAACGCACTCGTTGGCCAAACATAATAGTACTTGATGTTTCTGAATGGTGCCGTGAAGATGGTCCAATTGTTACTACCAATGAAGTTCTTGCAGATCCTGTGTATCAATTGAACAAAGGTTTCTTAGCAGCTGTAACACCAAACTGATAAGAGGATGATCTAACTCTCAAGTTCCAAATTTATGATTTATAACTATTAAATATGCATGAATTTGAAGTTGCAAGCATGAACATGAGGAAAGGTTGATAATGAAAGCTGGAGTTTGAGGAATATAGCTGAAAGATGAACTTCCAACTGAGAGCTCTGGTTTTGTTCTCTCAAAATAAATAAATAAATAAACAATAGGAGCTCTAGTCTTGACCAAAGCAGAATACATGAAAATAAAGTGTTAATCCTTTCATGAAATCAAAAAGAATTGTCCTTCTACGATGATACCCCAAAACACCTTAGAAGATGTTGGAGAAGAATGAGACAATGTATGAATGAAACAAAAAAATTTGCACATACATCATTAAGTGTTCATAAAAATCATTAGGTTAAATCATTAAAATATTTTACCTGCCTTAGTTTAACACGCACAATGTTGATGCATGAACTTAAAAAGTGTTAGACAATGGTATACGTTTAAGAGTATTATGGTCATTGTTTTTCTGTGTTCTTTGCCTAACTATTGGTTTCACAAGTCTGATTCTCCTTATTATGTTGCCGAGGAATTTATGTCCCACCAAGACGTCATAACAAAAGATGCACATATAAACCTTCCCATTGTAGGATGTTCCATGTCGATGAGACATAACCTAGAACCATCAAAGAGGTGCTTCCTCAAAATATCTCAAACTCCCATGCATAATGTTACAACTATCCCATCAAGTAAGCTGATAATTTTTTGAAAGATAAGACTCTTGTATTCGAAAGATATAAATGCAATTAGCACATCACTATGCGAAAGGACAAAAAGAACTCACATGGACAACAAATGAAAGTGTAAAATGGAATCAATGCAGAAGACAGAGATTCTTCCCTGCGGCCGGCCTTACAAATACCCTCAATTGCTTATCACTAATTGACACACAAGCAGTTGAATCGAATCCGACTAAATATAAGCATAATGGCATATATCCAATATAACATTGTGGTTAGCAAATCATCTTCACAAAGTAAAACAGGAAAATATAGAGAGAACACATTGAAAGGAAATTTTGTAACCTCCAAAAGAATCACGAAGCAGCCTGGTTAGCTTGGAGTCTCTCGTAGGTACATGAGGACTATTTTCAGCCAATGCATTAATGCATTTTCCAAGTGATGTAAGAGAAAGATTGATAGATTTGGCCTCTTCTAGAGAATGACCCTCACTCCCTGAACACAGATTAAGATCAATAACAAGTGAATGTCAGGTACACTAAAATCTAACAGTTAATGAGGATTTAAAGATTTGATATATGAAAGTTCATTATTATAACAAAAGAATAATAAATTTTGGAAAATAAATTTATTTTAATCGAATGTCTAAACTACATAAATGTATTCAACAATAATCCAAAGTTTTTATCAGAACTTCTGATCAATAAGAGGATAATCCTAAAACATATATGCAAATTCTTATTCGGCTGATGGATGGTCTCGAGACTCTACAGGTTCTGGAATCATTCAAATGAAAGGAAAATTTCAAACAACTATAAGTGGATGGTGATCGTAGAGTCATAGACAAGGTTCATTGACAAAATTAATGAAAACAGTTATCAAATATAGTATGCCTTGGGGATAAGAGCAATACACAAAGCAGATGTTCTTGTTATTCATTGGTGCTTAAAGAAGAACAATGCCTCACAGAAACAAAACACGTTAATCCAATTAACATAGGAGTTTAACCATTACTTGGTTTCAATCCCTAAACGAATAATTTTGCATGAAAAAAAAATTTAATCCATTTAAGCCTACCAATAAAAGCTCCAGTTCCAGTTGCATTTATCATTGCACATATGCATGGTCTACAATCATAGTTACCAGGATATCCAAACTTGGTAGTGATCCGAGCATTTGCATGCCCCTAAAACAAGACCTTGTGTGGATCTTGCTCCGTTACAGAGGAACAAGATCCCAATTCATTAGGGATCAGTAGATATAAACCACACTCATGTCAGATTGACCTCTTATAAGGAAATAAATTTTAAATGTACATCCATTAAAAAAAAGAAAGTAATTTTGTTGCAAAATAATGTTATGTATAGCTCAGTTGGTAGAGCAAAGGACTATAGTTGATAGTTGTTATTCTTAAGTCGTCAGTTCAAATTCAGCAAGCTGGATAATATCTTTTGAATCAGGCCCGGGCTTGAGTGGTTAACAACTGACGTTCAGCAGTGCCATATTTCAAGTTCAATTCCCACTGCTGATATATATATATATATTCAAAGAGAACTATAAAGTTTATCATGCGATACCAAAAGGGTGGGATCCAGCCTGTCAACTTGTTGGGATCGAGATCCTTAAAATTCGAAGTGTATGTATAGACAGCTATCCCAACAATAGGGAGCTTGTAGCCTACTACGACCCATGCATCCGCTCTCGATCCCAACAACTATGGCTCAAATTGAACTTGATCCATATTCTAGAACTTGCTTGATTTACATGGAAGACAAAATAAAAGATAGTGTGAGATAAACAGAACTATTACTCCATATGATTAAACTACAGCTGATAAGTTTGTATTGCACAATCAAAATGCTCAAGCTGACTTAAACAGACATAAATAGTGAAGCGATATAGAGAATAGGGTTCTCTTTTACACAAAACTTAACTTGGAAATGGAATTGAAAATTTTACAATCAATGCAAGCACATACAAGTGCAAACACTCGTTGCCTACAATTACACCCTCAAACTACAACAACAATGATTCAAATATCACTTGAAAAATAAAAATTACAACTCAATGGAGTCCCCAAGTCATTTGCTCAAGCACTTTATATATGAAGAAACAAACTATGTCACTTTACACAGACTTTCACATGGACTACACATATAACTTTTCCATCAACAAATACATTACATCAAGACATCATATTCAATTCTCAACAACTTCAAAGTTTCACAAACTCAAAACCACAGTAAAGAGAGTGCAAAATATGCAAGGGAAGACAATGCTAGAATCTTTTGTGCCCATGTCACGAAATGGATCTTTTAGGGACTTAGTTCTACCTCATAATGATAGTATGGAAGGCTTAATCACAAGGGCTTTCTCACTCACACAAATGGGAAGCTTATGGTCACTGATCTACCACTTAAATATGATCAAAATGAGAGAGAGAAGGGGAGAGAGAGAGAGAAAGAGAGAGAGAGAGAGAGAGAGATGAACTTTTAAAGCACAAAGCAGTTTTGAAAAGTCAAATGAAAACAGCTCATATGGAGCACATAAATGACCATATAGTAATGTATAGTGGGGCAATTTCTCAAACATTTTTTTCTGAGGCTGAACTCCACAAAATGACATTCAAAAGGCCACGAAATGCCGCTGATTTTTATGAAAATAGTGCTCAAAATCTCAGGAAAACCAGGCGCTCAAAGCATGAAGAAAATGGTGCCTAGTTGAAGAGTCCATTGACTAAACAATGCATACTATGTCGTATACATGAATGGTATAAAAAGGGTAATAAAATATCATTAAAAACTCAAAGAAATGTGATAAAGATGTTTCTGTAATGGATGAATTGCAGCAAATAAAATAGAGGAGAAAGCTCAAAATAGAAAAGAAATGGTAGAAATAGTTACCTTAGAACATGAGGACTAGACATTTCAAAGCTTAGCATGCACCACCAGCATAGTCATGAGGCTTCACCAAGGGAATGAGGAAAAAAACTAATGAAGGAGATGAAGGAACTCAATACGAGGGACATGGGGCTCTCTCTCTCTTCTCTCTCTCTCTCTCTCTCTCTATAAGACAGCTCGCAAGTGTGTAGAGAATGGGGTTGAGTGACGGTCTATGTAGATTTGTGGTAGTGTGACATTGTGAATGAATGAATTCAAACCCTTGATGCTATTCATCTACGACATGTGAGAGGACTACGATCCTAGCCATACATCCATGACTAGCCATCAAGATTAATGGATGTGATTTGCATACAATTATCACTCCATAGAACCCTAGATTAAGCCATTCTGCCAAATTGTCCTTATCCCATACTCATTCCATGATTATCCATAAAACTTCATGAAAATAATAAAACACCATAAGAGTAGGGGCATGCCATTATGGTAATTTGGAAAAGGTATTCCAACTAGGATAATATCTCATGGTTAAGCCAATCACAATGTGTCATTTTATAAAATTCACATAGGCTTAGCCAATAGAATCATGGCATCTAAAAAAGTGGATCAAGGGACAATTTCTATTTAACACTTAGGGTTTAGATCATAATTTCATGTCCTTAACCCTAGGCACATGTACTCCATCCAACAATTGTGTCAAAATTTCATGAGACAAAATAAAGCATGTGTTATAAAACAAACTTTTATTAAAAAGCTTAGAACTTTTAAATGAACAAAATAACAAATTCTAACAAAGAACACGCCACCCTTATTTTGATGTCATGATGACAATAGCAACAAAGTGGATTGTGGGACTGCCATGTGGCTACCTTGTGGCCAATTGGGTGCCACATGGAGCCCCCACTAATTGTCCTTGTCTAGAATTAGCCCCAAACAATTTATAAAATCTCATTTTTTGCTCCAAAACAATTCCCATCAACTCTCAAAAATTCCACCATAAGTACTCATTTTCTCATCATAATAAGATCAGACAAGTGGTAAATGAGATCTCTAGGCTAAGATCCAGGTATCAGAGTAGTCCACTAGACTAGTCCAAAATGGTGGTCCACTTATTTCGGAATTACCTAACAAGTTTATGCTCCACAATATATGGCAGGGACGTACAAGCTTATGCTCCACTTATTTTGGAATTACCTAACAAGCTTATGCTCCACTTATTTCGGAATTACCTAACAAGCTTACGGTCCACAATCCGGTTTCATCAAAATCACACCAATCAAGCTTTCGATCACCTGGTTCTCAGTGGATTATAGGTGCACCCCTGTGGTACATGAGAGGGCTCACATATAAGGGTCCTCTAAAGGCACATGTGCACTAGTTCTTTGTAATATGATCATACATCAGAAGAGTGGCTTCCCATGCGATTGTGAGTATGCATGCCATAGGATATTTTGTGTCAAGGTACGAACTCATGTCTGTGGGTCATGAACATCCTATACAGGTTCGTTACTCTAAAGATACTCGGGTTTTATATTTGTTGTTTGGTTCTCCTAGCCCTGGCCAATCACACCAACCATGAGGTACACTCATAAATATGGCTCTGACTCGGAGGTGACCCTCACACCTCCACAAGCAATCTCTCCCTCGAAGTCACTCATTGCCTCATGTACTATGGGTATATGATTCTGGGCCCTAGTGCGCCAAGTTCCCAAAATCATCTTCCCTCACTCACTCCAACTAACTAAGAGAGTATTAGCTTTAAGGTCTTGAAATCCAACGAATAGCTTACCCCAAATATTTGGGATAAGGCATTGATGATGATGATTATGATGACTTAAAAAAATATAAATGCCTATTTATATATGTACATATACATCATCATGGGAATTTCTTTTGGCCCCAGGGAGGAGGCATTATCAATAAGAGCTAAAAGACTAGTTTGCAGAAATGATCCCTTTGGTGTTGTAGTAATAACACTGTCATTTCACCCCTTGAAGGAATTTTTGTAATTTTATGTATGTTTCATGTAATATTAGAATATATTAGGAGTATAAATGGAACTTTACTTAAGACCCAAAAGTGCATCATTCCTACAAAGTGAAAATATTGTAAGCCTATCTCCCTATCCAAACATCATCTTCATCTTTTCTTCCCCTTGTGTTTTTTCTTCCAAAGGCTTTTTTGTTTCTTGCTTTCTTGTTCTCTTAAATGGTATCTTAAGACTAAAAGATTTTCTAAGTATAAACAGTCTTAATCAAGGTAACTCATAATCCTTCTTTGCTTCACTTCTTGTTTCTACTTTTCTCTCAGCCATGCTTCTCTCGTTTCAAAAACTCCTACTAATCTCTCTCCTCCTTTCACTTCAAACCCTAACTAATCTATCTCTCTTATCTCTCCCTGATACTCTCTCCATTTAAAAATCTAACGTAAATCTTTTTCTCTTTATGAAACCCTCCAAAGCTCTCTCTCCGACATAATCGAAATCTCTCAATCTTAAATCAGCTTCAACTTCTCTCTCCCAATCTTGAATCAGCGCCAAATCTCAATATCAAAACCTTAATATCTTTATGAACCCTCATATCTCTTTATCTCTCTCAATTTCAAATCAGCCTCTTTAAACCATGATCTCTCTCTCTCTCTCTCTCTCTCTCTCTCTCTCTCTCTCTCTCTCTCTCTCAAAATTTATCTATATTTTAATTTCAATATTTCAATCTTCAATCTGCATTCTCGAACATCAATTTCCATGTCTGCCATAATCTCTTCTCTAGACCCCAATCCACAGTACATTTCTCAGAGAAATTGAACTTATTTATATTCTTCAATAATAGGAGTCGTAAAACCAAACCCATTTCAATTTCTACAAATTAAAAAAAATAAAAATAAAAATAAAAAAACAAAGATAAAGTAGAAGAAGAAGAAGGAGAAGCAAAAAAAATCTTATCTTAAATCAAAATCACTTGCGGTCTTACTATAATGCCATCATCCTCGCAACAAACTTCTTCCTTCAATGCATTTTTCTTACTATCAATCCTACAACATATGCGTGAGTCTAATTTTCTTTTCCAAAAGGACCAAATTGCTCCTTTTTGTTAATGGTCTGCAAGTCGTCAGACATCTTGATGGGTCAAATCGAGTGCCTCACGAATTTATAGAAAAGAAATGTTAGGCAAAAAGGAAGGGGAGAGAAGATGTATGTCTCGAACCCAGCACACAGAGCGTGTTATCGAGTAGAACCGGAACTTGTAGACTGGTTGAATGCGACATTTATGCCATAAGTTTTTGACACAAGTCATGGGCATTTCTAAGTCAAGATCAATGCATCTGCGAAGAGAAGTGTATAAATGCGGAGGTATTTCCAATATTAGCGAGTATTTTACTAATGGAAAGGGCATTTGTGACGCGCTTACTACCATTGGCGAGATCATTTCAGATGAAGACAAGATATTGTACCCGCTTGAAGGGATGGGAGATGAATATAATTTGCTCATAGCATCTTTTTAACCAAGCTGATCACTACTTTTATGAGCTTGGACCCCATCTATTACAACATAAAGCACTGCCCCAAAAGAGTGGAAGCGGAAGTAGAAATAAGAATGATTATAATGGTCATGATGTTCCTAATGTTCCTCTTTCCCTCTACATTCTAGCTGATGGTCAAAGACAACGAAGAGGAGTCAAGGAAGGAATTCTGCAATGTAGTTTTAGAATCGAGAGCAGGAATGTGGGATCGTGCTAAGCTAACGTTCTCAATGGTGGGGACCACTGTCCACACGCCCTAATTTTAGGGATCTCAATCCAATTTTTTAGGGAGCTGGATCCCAACTTCTCGGTATCACACAAAAAATGCTGAACATCCCAAATCCATCTAATAAAGCAACTCTTATTCCTTTGAGAAATATATAAAACACGATTTTGCAATATAATTGCTTATTTTTTAAAATAAATATACATTTAAGACTTGTCCATAATCCAAGAAAATTGAGAGATTCGGAAAAATGTCGCATATAGACTTAGAGTTGGGTGTCCACGGGTAAAAAAATAATATACTCATAGAATGAGTGTAGCAGAGATGAAGATGTTAAGATGGATGAGTAGCAAAACTAGAAGGGGTAGAATCCGAATTGAATACATTCGAGAAAATTTAGGTGTGGCACCAATAGGCAATAAGATGAGAGAAAGTAGACTTCGGTGGGCTGGTCATGTGTGGCACAAACCCAATATAGCACCTATGAGGAGATACGAGTTAGTTCAAGTGAAAGGCTCAAAAAGGGCAAGGGGTAGGCCCAAAAGGACATGGTTGGAATTAGTGAGAAAAGATATGGGGGCTTATGGCCTCATTGAGGGTATGGCTCTTAATAGAGAAGAATGATGGACCAAGATTTGTGTAGTCAACCCTAATTAGTTGGGAAAAGACTTTGACAACGACGATGATGATGATGATGTATTTAATACGTGTTCCTTATAAAAGATCAATCTAACATGAGTACAATTTACATCGACCGATCCCTAAAGGATTGGGGTCATGCTCCTCCCATATGGGTGCAAGATCAACTCAAGGCCGAGTTTTGAGAGTGGGATTGTCAGGATCGCTACCAAATTGGGACATCCCTATGACTAGGTGATGTAGGAAATTTGAAGAAGAAGAGACAATCAGCAATATTTCAGGCCAACAAAAGCAATCTCTTGGAACATATCCATGAGGCTCTTGCAGAGGGTGAAAAGAAAGTGTTATTCTAACACCTACGCCCTGCAAAATCTGTGAAACTACTCCCCAATCTGCTGGAGCGAGTCATCGACTTATTTATTAGATGATCTTCTATCAACACACCTGACTGGACCACGCCCACAGCCTTGGTCATAACCACGACCTTGACCATAACCCTGGTACGCATTCCCTAGATCTACCATGTAATGTGAAATCACCTAACCTAAAACAGAACTTTGCTAGACCTAAGGAGGACACTTCCTACATCCTGGATGGCCATTAGGACAATTTACCTGACCTTGGGAATTCTAAGACAGCCTTTAAACAAATCATAAATAAACATCAAATCCCACGATAGAACTTGCTGCGATAACAAATGATGTAACATTAGATCAAAGCAAGGCTACAAATCTACAACTTCAGCAGTAGTATTCTAACGAAACTAATCAATCAACCATGGGAGATGAGATTTCAAATCCACAATAGACTGAAATCTGCCTTCAACAAAATTAGCCAAGCAAAATTGGTTTCCAGTCAAATTTAGCGTACTATGGGGAGTTAAGAAGAAGCCATAGAATAGTTTAAAATTAGTTCTAGAGGGAATCAATAAGTACAGGTTTTGGAATTGAATGGGTGAAAGAAAATTAGGTTTTGATGTTAAAGAGAGAATTAGGGTTGGGGATTTCGAAAGTTTTTCGTGTTGGATAATTCTAAGGAAGGAATCTGGGTTCTTCTTTTAGGGTCTTGAACTCTAAATGGCCATTGTCTGAGGCATGTGTGCTGTTTGGAGGGTAATTGTAAGGCAAAAATAAAAAAGAAAGAAAACAGGGGGTAAAAGAAAGAAGGGAGAAGGAGAAGAAGACAATAAGAAAGGGAAATGGAAGAAACGGAAAGAGAAGAAATTAAGAAGGGAAAGGCAGAAAGGAGAAAGAAGGCCAAAAAAAAGGGAGGAGAAATTGAGCAATACCTTGGAAGAGAGGGACAGAGGGTTTTCAAGCCTTCACTATGATGGCCTTTAAGCAAGTGAAGCAAAGAGCCATTTGTAGGGTGTTCACAAATTTCTCTTCAACAAGAATAATATCTAACGGCACTGGACATCCTCTCCTCTATTTATACAATATAAGAGAACAGACCAATAGCCCTACTTTAGGATACTAAAGAAAGACAACAGTACTTCTTAATTAACTACAAGAACGAAAAACATAAATACCCTGAAGTAACCAATAAAATTAAGACCAAATAAAATAAAAGCACTAACCGCGTCATTAAATAAGTGCTCTTTTGCCACTAAGAGAGTAAATTTAAAATAATAATAATAATAACAAAAATAATAATAATTTGGTCCAATGGAGGGCCATGATGCCATCATCAGTCACATTCAAGACATAGATTTCTGCTTCCTTGTACCAAGTTAGCAGCGCATGCAATTTAGAAGAACGAGAGCTAGAAAAATGAAAAATTACCAATAACTTTCATAAACAAGACTATTTCTCAATTGATATTGCATATACTGAAAAACATACATTATGGTAATCAACTAAGAAACTCCCACATCGCCGGATAAAATGAATCTTCACATAAAAACAAGTTCTTGTACAAACAGAGAGACTTCCAAATCATACCAGATTTGCCAATCCTCTCAGATCCTGCGAGGTCAACAATGAGTAACTTGCTTTTAGTTACTAATGGCACATCTCGTCCATTTATTCTAGGTTCACTAGTGCTGCTCTCAAAAGGAGCATATGCATCCTCATCTTTCAGTTTTGCAGCCTTTTGAATATAAACCTGTGGCAAGTCCCCTTAGTATAGCACGTTTTGAATCTCAGTTGTGGAAATAATAAAGAAACCAAGATTTTCAAATAATCATGGATCACAGCATGTCAATTAGAATCAAAATAAAAATAACTTATGAATGTACTTTACATAAGAAACCTACCATAAGAATTGCATGACTCCTTGAGGATTCTGTATTTAGTTTAGTAAATGTTGTGTGGCGATTGGCCTCACCAATTTGGATTACTTCCAAAAAATGGTCAAGATCTCGAATTTTAACTTTTTCCACCCCAGGTAAAGAAACTTCCCCCGTCCTGGGATCCTCAACAATCGGAATGTTATTCTTTTCAGGTACTAGAAGGTCTTGAATAGATTCCATATATAGCTGGCAATAGAGAAGCATTCATATGGGTCAACGAGTTGGTAACAAGTTTTCTATTTGACATTGTATACTTACCAAATAATAATACGAAAGCTGATATACAAATAGCAGAGACAAGGTAAGATAAGATGCCATAAGCCACTATCAGAAAATAGCTCTTGAAATTCGTTGGAATTCAAACACCTCATGTCACATATCGCGAAAAATACACTTGCATGATCTGAATCAAAGATGATCTGCTAGGAAGTTGGAACTGAGTAGAGAATAATCAACAAACAAGTCTATATAACAATTTAACTGCCATCACAATTAAAAATCTAACTCCCATCGCAACCTAAAAAAGACACAAAATGAACTAACATATACCTGTAAATATGAGACTGACGCAGAATCCAATTCAGAAGTACTTGCAAGTATGTCTTCTAGAGACCTAACCATGATTCCACGTTCAGATGGATCTTCCTTACCAAGTCTACCAACTGTATAAGTTTTGCCAGTTCCAGTTTGACCATATGCCATCACCGTCCCATTATAACCATTTAACACACTCTACAATTTTTGAAAATGATTAACTACATTAGAACAGTAGATTCAATGAGTTTAAGGAATAGATAATGCTTCCATTTGAAATTAAATGGTAATCAGGAAAGAATATAGAGCGATAATCTAACATTCAAAAAATATATAGCAAGGATCTAACTTCAAACCAAGATGGTTAATAGGATCGCTATATTCACATATTTTTGAGAGAAGGAATTCTACCTTTCTCTGCTTAAAGATATGGTGAGAGTTTGACACAGTTTCGTAATGGAATCGGGTTTTTCATATTTTACATTTGAAGAGGTCTGAATTGACAACAGCTATAAGAATCCAATAAATTAAATTCCAATAAGAAAAGAAATTGCTTTCTCCTGTGAAAAGCGTCGAATAACTCTTAGAAGCTTACCTCCACAACAGGCCTGGCAACCACTTCATAGACACGCTTCTGAGAAGCACTCTCTGTAAAAACGTCATCAAACTTGAATGATTCTGAGCTCCAGTTATTTTTCCTTAATCTCAGCCGCTTGAGCTGTGAAACTTGCAGAGGCAAACTACCTTTAGTTTCTATTTTGTATTTCCCATGGTCCATAAAACTATCAGAACAAAAATGTATGTATTTGGAATGTGTCTATTGGCGAGTTTTGCTCAGACATGCTTATGGAACATGTGCAACCTTTTAAAGCAGTTCCATGAAAATAATAGTATATAAATTGTGCAATGGAAACCTCTGGTTGAAGTTCAATACAATCAGCATAATCAGCATCAGAAGCAAGATCTTCAGCATTCCTAGGTCGAAGTCTAACAGCAACTCGAACTCTCCCATGAACTGAAGAAAGAGGACAAGAAAATCAAACCACAGCAATAAAATCCACTTCATTTTAAAATTATACAACTACTTAAACTATAAAAAATAAAAAGAAAATTGAATGCATATAATGAAATTTACCCAAAATAGTAGCTCGAGATAAATTTGTAATTGGAAAAATAAGGACAATCTTAATGTCGAGAATTTCCTTGGTTATGTGGGAATTATAGAAAATAAAAAGCAAAGTTCTATTCTACTAGACTTTTCGTCTTCCTCCATAAAGGTAATCCACAAACCCCCACAAAAGGTTGCCACAAACTTATGAAACCCACAATCACTTGAATGTGTGTTTAGAAGAGAGATCCTGAAAGACTTTAGGTAATGCAACATAAGAGGTCCATCATATTCAGTAGTGCAAGTAGAAAGAGTAGAAGCTTATAAACAGACATAAATTCCACAAATTGAACATGATGACAAAACAGAACTGTTTATCTGTGAGGTCACAATATCCAAATTCTTTCGGGAATCCCCATAGCCCCAAAATACACACAAGGAGAAACTAAACTGGCCAAACACACGGGAAGGAAGAAGTATCAAGTTAACACAACCAAAACTTTAAGCAGAGAATAATTTCAGCATTTAATTAGAAGTCAAAAAACTAGAGAGGGATCGCCAAGGCTATAATTTAGGAAATCTATTTAGAGAACAATAGGTACTAATTTTTCTTTTGCCCAATATTGTTTAGGAACATAAGAATCAAATTCAACAAGGTGTTACATAGCAAAATGATCCCACGGTTCCAACCTTCTGGGACTCCATTAAGGGGGCATAAAGACATAAATTCAAATGATGGTTTCACCAAAGATACCAACCTTGAAGCAAAAGGCAAAGCAACACATTTTGCAAGACCTCATTTTCAGAATGAGAGCGCGGGATTGATTGACATCCTTGATACTGCAAAAAACCGTTGGAACCTACATGAAATCAACAAGAGTGGGCCAATTAATTTTCAGGCCCAAAGCCATGAACTTCCAAACTTCTTATGGCAAGTTCTTCGTGGAAATTGTAGACACGAGTGCTTATCAGCAAATCCTACCTGATAATAGTAATACCTCGTGCTTGTAATTCTCAAAAAGAAAACTTTGTCAAGAGTTTTGATCTTTCAAAATGTGTTGCTTTGCCAAACACATTAGAGAAGCACTCAAGGACTTCTCAGAGCCTTTCCTTAACTTTGTTTTATGTTGTATTGAACTCAATGCTGGCTACGCAGCTGATGGTTTTGTGAGGGGCAAGGATGTTAGTGCGTGTGATGTCTCTTGTGATCTCTGTGCTCTCAAAGCCATCGTCGTAATTCACAGCAAAAGTTTGCCACTGTTTTGCGTAGCAGAGATGCACAATTTGAATGATGAACATGAGTTGACAGACATCTCTATCTCCACTGCTTTTAAGAAAAGTACCTGTTTGCATGAGCATAGGATGCACTCAGCTTGCCTTCTGTAGCAAATGTTATGGGCTTATGCCCATTAACACCTATGAAACAGTTCTAACTCCTATGCATAATGGGTCTCATGTAGGGGCTGTTATGGTGTTATGAGCTCACGCCCAATAAAACCTGCAACTCCAATGAATAAAGCTCTTCATGCCCATTAGAACACGTTATAACAATTATTGTAACTCCTACTGTTAACTCTTGCAGTAATAGTTGTAATTCTCTTGCATGTTGACCCACCCATGCAGTAACCCCCATAGGAATCTGTGTATATATAGGGCACATTGCCCTATGACGTGTAGAGTGCGAAAAACGTGTATTTATTTATCTTGTACATGAATATTACTCTTCATCTCTCTCGCTCTCTCAATCTTAACATAGTATCAGAGCAGGGTTTGAAATCCTAAGATATCCAATACTTCCCGTGACCCTAGAATCATGATTTTTCTTCCTTCTTGGGTTTGAAGCTGTGATGTATCAGCAACCTCATAATTTATTTTATTTTTGACATAAGGTTAACTATCAGCAACCTCATATTTCCACCAAGATTATCTCACTTTCTTTTACTAATAAGCAAGCTTTCATCCCAAAATCCTTTTATTTTTTCAGCAACCTCATATTTCCAACAGCATCATATCCCAACAACTTCATATTTCCAGCAATCTCTCATTTCCAGCAACCTCATATTTCGAGCAATCTCACATTTCCAGCAATCTCACATTTCCAGCAACCTCATATTTCGAGCAATCTCACATTTCCAGCAATCTCACATTTCCAGCAACCTCATATTTCAAGCAATCTCACATTTCCAGCAACTTTATATTTCCAGCAATCTCACATTTCCAGAAACCTCACAGTATTCCCAAACTCTTTCTTTATCAACAACCTCATATTTCTGGTAACATCATATTTCTAGTGACCTCATATTTCCAGCAATCTCACATTTCCAGCACCATCATATTTAAAATTAAGAAATTAGTACATTGAAAAAAAAAACTTACGGTTTTTAGTTCAAGAGAGAAGGAAAATGTCAAAAATCAGGCAAATATTTTCTTGGGAAGAAGTCAATTAAGCTAGATGGGACAAACTACTTATAACGGTCGCAATCTGCAACAATATTCATAGGAAGCCGGAGGAAATTGGGTTATATCAACAGGAAAATTGAGAAAGCCTCTGATAGACGATCCATCCTATGATGTGGGAAGTAAGAACTTGACAGTAATGGCATGGCTTCTTCATTCTATACAACCAAGTATTAGCAGAGGACTATTGTTTCTTTAGACTACAATGGATGTATGGGAGGCAGTAGCCAAGACATACTCCCAACAAGATGAAATATCTAGGATTTACCAATTGTATAGCGAAATAGCGAATTTGCAACAAGAGGAAATGAATTTGGAATAGTACTTTGGGATACTAAGGCAAAAGTGAAAATCGAGATTAGTCACTCTATAAGGTCGAGTTTTAACCCTTTCGAATCAAGATTCCTACAACATCTCGTGCCTTAAGAACTTAAAACCTCATGAAGCCAGCGAGATCAGAGGTCTCTAAAACTTGAAGAAGTGTTCCATAGATGTGAAGTCATTATATGGACTATTTAGCCTCAGACACAGTATTAGAAGTGAGGTTTAATAAACACTCATAATCCACCAAGGAAATTGTCAACAAAAAATACAAATATTATCTCATGTATTTTATCTTGATTTTGATTTCATTATTATAGTTCAAATTATGATTTTGTCTTATCAATTATAATTTTAAAAAAGGCAGCCAATCCTAGCATTATTAGAAACATGATCTGAGCCAGTGCAAGCACTATTCGAAATAGTGTTTCAAAAACGGACCGCCCAACGCCTAAGTGGCTGCATAGGTGGTTCTGGGGGCTTGGGCGTATCACCCAAGGCTTGGCGCCCAAAAAATGCGGATATCCCTAGTTGTCCGGTAACCCGCCTAAGCGACCGCCTGAACCCGCCTAGGCTGCTGCCCAGGGCCTGCGCCCCACCCAGGGGCAGACGTGTCCCTCGTTGGGGGTATTTTTGGGTCATTTTTTAATATTAAAGGTGCAAAATTGTGGGTTTTAGGTTCATTTGAAACCTAAAACCTACCAAAGCCTATTTTTGAGAGAGAAAAACCCCCAAAAAAAATTTCTACTGGGCCGCTCAAGTTCCCGCCTAGGCGCTAGGCGGCCTGGAACTCCCCGACCGCCTAGGTGCTGCCTAGCGCTTTTTGAAACACTAATTAGAAAGATGATCCTTATTGAACCGAGATCTCTATTTCGAATTTTTTATTACCTTTAAAAAATAGCAAGCCTACATGATCTTCGACACCATGTTCTTCGAAATGTTTTTTCTTTTCTTTGCTTACATTCGCATTGTACCATAGTGTCAAGGGAAAAATTGTCAGTCCACCGAATTATTATTCGAAGCACATACTATGGGAGACAAACGTCTCCAGTCCAGTTTCCAAATAACTCCAAATCAAAATCCATAAATATTTCCAATCCATAAGTTAGGTCATTTAAGGCTCATGTATATAATTACAAATGACGTTGTATGTAAAATGAATAAACTATTCCAATTACTTTTCTCAAGAACCGATCACTTGTTTTAGGAAACCAATTGTTCTTCTACATATTTTATGGTTCAGCAATCAAAATATTTTAGAATTCTATACACGTGTACAAATTACCATCCTAAAAGTGCCTCACAGTTTCGTAGATAGCAAGGTCCCCCAGGAAAAGGATCACGGAAATTTGGAATATCTCTCGCAATAAGTAATCAGAATTCATAAAAAAATTTGAGAATGTGTGATTGACAGCACATTTAACTATTTGTGTGATTTAGTCACACCCAAGAGCCACAGGGCTTTTAATTTTCAAATCTATTCCCAAAAAGACTCCAGAAGACAACATTTATGTGAAACAAACCATGAGTACAATCTTCAAGGAACATTTATGCAGGGAAATAGAGTCTGTACAAACCAGTTCTGTTTCAGCCCCTACAAATATCTCTCATGGCCCATCTTAATCCACTCTAGGATGATCCAACTCCGCTAAGGAATAAGAAAGAATCTCCAACTCTTCCTAATGTTCAACACATGAGTCCAACAAGATACAATGTTGAACCATGTATAGGTCCAACAAGATATAATTGTTGAACCGTGACTAGGCATCAATCTTCTTTAAGTTTCGTTTCAACATAGACTGGGCGGTAATTATGCTATGATTCTCAAAAGGAATAACATCAAGATTCCAAAAAAGAAACAAATGCCTACCCACAACTTCATGGATAGCATACACAATCTTTCCCCTCAATTTCATAACTAACAAATCTTCCTAACTATCAAGTTTCTATTCCAGAATAATCAAAATCTCCCTCTTATATCTATTCTAACAAGCAGCTACATCCAAATTTATGTTCTTTATATGCCTCCTCCTACACACTCTATCACCCTTAACCAATGTCACATTCATAAACAGTAAATTACCCATTTCTTAATTGTCTACAAAAGACCCTGTTGGTTTGACCACACTGTTTTCACTTAGATTAGCTTATTTAAAAACAGGTTTGTGATCCTGAATTTTCATTCAAACACAAAATGACCTAGAGTTGAACTGATTTACAATGAAAGAAAACGGGTTTGAAAGTACAAAAAATACTCCCCCCATTATCGTTTAAACCAAAACTAGAAACTTTTGGCAAGCCAGGAAGCCATTGAACTCAAATTGAAAGGGGAAATTAAATGAACTCATCCCAATTAGGCCATTTAGTAAAAGGGAAGAGATATTTCCCTGATTTATCTATCCTGTTAATCCATTCAGTAAAAAAAAAGAGAGAAATTTATCCAATCATTACACCCCAACAACCCATTCAGGAAAAGGAAGCGAGAGAAAACTCGCCCGAATCATCATCTTCAATGAGAGGATGAGCTCGATGGGCTGGTCTCGCCGACGGCAATGCCTTGGACCTAGGAGCAGCAGGAGAGAGAGAGCGCACAGAGTTCTTTGTCGGAGCAGTGGCGTAAGAGCTCGATCTCTCGCCTCGAAGGGTAGACCTGGACATCTCTCTAGCCAGCCACAAGACCACAACAATGGACTGGAAGATGAGAGAGAGAGGCAGTTGCAAGAGAAATGAAAGTTAGAGAGAGAGGGGAAGTTGAAGGTGGGGTTAATAGAGAGGGAAAGGAAGAATTGAAAATTAGTTGGAGGCCGGCACGACGCAGTGATGGGCTGGCCCCGGCCGCTTAAAAAAATGGGGCCTGCTTCTGTTCTCATCGACTCAGTCCAACCATAATGTGCAGAGACACCCATCATCCTTCCAAATTTCTCCGCGTATGCAGCCGAGTGTAGAGAGAAAGTATGGATTCGAATTTGGAAGTTTAGAGAGAGAACGTTCAATTTTGGGGGGAAAGGGATAGAGAGGGGTCTGGACGCTTGCGGGAGCAGAGGGCGAGGCTCTTGGACGTTTTTGAAAATTGGGTAAATTGTTTTCATCCGCGCACTGGTACGGCATGTTCCCGCGGGAGTACGTGTATATTTACTCCACAAGGCAAACGACCGGCGAAGATTTCTTTTTTTTTTTTTTGAAAACTACCAAAAAAAAAAAAAAATACCACTCGCAACCAACTTTTTTCTCACTATTTTCTCCAAAACAAGCTTTATATGCAAATACTCCCAAAAAAAAAAAAGTATATTTTTTAAACGAAGATGTCTTTCTTGTACACAAAAATCATTTTGGCTAGATTTGACTTTGACTTTTGGATCCAGTACCATATTGTCGGAGGGCACTATTATATTGTCGGAGCGCACAAGTGTCGGACCGCCTTAAGACAACTACCCGACCGAAACCGAGTACTACGAGACCGCTTTTTACATAGTATCGGAGCCCTAAAATCCAATAACATCTACTACTAGA
This sequence comes from Amborella trichopoda, assembly GCF_054954075.1. NCBI lineage: Eukaryota > Viridiplantae > Streptophyta > Magnoliopsida > Amborellales > Amborellaceae > Amborella > Amborella trichopoda. Next base: position 29,353,126 of record NC_142342.1, read on the forward strand.
CCACCCTTTGCAACTACCGAACAGCCATTTTCAATTGTTGAACCACACTTTACACTGTACCGAAGCTCTACTGTCGAACCGTATTTTATACAATGCCGAAACACTACTGTCGATCGCATTTACACAGTATCAAATCGTCTATTTACACAGTATCAAATCGTCTATTTTGGTGGGAGAGAGGGGAGAGAGGTATAGGTAAGGTAAAAGTGAGAGAGGGTAGTTTAGATATTTTTTTATTTTTTATTTGGTTAGGGGGTATTTACATAAAAAAATATATTTTGGGGAAACAAATGAGAGAAAAAGTTAGGTTGGGGCTAAGTTGTATAGATAGTGTAGTTTTGGGATTGTTTTTGTAATATTTTTTTTTTTTAAATATATATATATATATACAATAAAACTATTTACCTTTGGTACAAGGTGGTCACAATTAATCTTGTCTTTCAGATGTGAAATTGGGTGGTTGCATTTATTTGATTTATCAAACTCAAAGTTCAAAAGAAATTTTTTCAAACTTTATGACACACCCAAACTATTAGATTTGACATCGGACGGCTATAAGTAATTGTGACCTCCATATTCCAAAGGTAAATAGTCTCATTGTATATATATTTTGTTTTTTTTTTTCTAGAAAATTACTCATATATTATATTTAATCCCGGTAATATATGGTTGCAACCTTAAAACGTAAAATTAAAAATGCACCTCACAAATCCACTAGAAAATGTTGTTTCAATGTTGAAAAACTCTCTAATTGATCATCTCCATATCGAAATTTTTAATATGAAATAAAAAAAAATTAAGTCTTAGAAATAGTGTATCTTACAACACATTATCTAGACCGTCCATTTTTAAGATTTTCATGTGTTTATAGATTTACTTGATTTTAACCATTTTTGAAGTTTAAAAGTTTACAATTAGATATTAAAATAGATTTTTAGATAAGCTTATAGATGTTTTTATATCAAAATTACATGATAAAATTTGGAGGTGTGCCTTAATTGGATTGTTTAAAGTTGCAACCTTATAAAAACCACACTCATTCTTAAAATACCCCGCAATTTTTTCATGTTACGGGTTATCTTTTTCAGTTTTTTTTCCTTTGTCCCTAATTAGGACATTGGAAGTCTGAAGTCATATATGAGATTGGACTTTTAATGTCTGTAATCATAAAAAAGTTTAGCGCGCACCTGTTGCCTCCTTCATTTTCCATATTTCCATCCAAATGAAAATGTGTATTGTTGTTTTAGGGCCTGGTTGGGTACTTGGATTTTAAGGCATGGATTCTTAATATATTGTATATTGTCAAAATCTACTATTTGAATTGCTGTATGACTAGGATAGTTAAAAACAAGAAAATCAAAATCATAGAAATAAAACAAGACCTACTTTTCCATAATTTCATTTCCACACTAAAACCTGTTTTTTTACATTTCCAAGGCCCATGGATTTCACCTCCCTCGACCTGAAATATAGGAAGCATTTAGTAGATATGAAAATTTTTTAAAGAAAAGTACTTAAATTTTTTAAAGAGAGAAACTATCTCAAAATTTTTAGAAAGAAAAACTATCTCAAATTTTAACTTTTACAGGGAAAGTATGTTAAAATTTTAGAGAGAGAAAGTATGTTAAAATTTTAGAGAAAAAGTAACAAATTTTTTTAGAAAGATAAACCATCTCAAAACTTTAGAGAGATAAACTGTATCAAATTTTAACTTTTAAAAAGAGAAATTATGTTAAAATTTTGGAGAGAGAAAGTATGTTAAAATTTTATATAAAAAAGTACCAATTTTTTTAGAGAGATAAACTATTTTTAAAATTTTAGAGAGAGAAACAATCTCAAATTTTAATTTTTAGAGAGAAACTATCATATTTTAGAGAGAGAAAGTATATGCAAATTTTTAGAGAGAGAAACTATCTCAATTTTTTAGAGAGAGAAACAATCTCATATTTTAATTTTTAGATGGAGAAACTATATCAATTTTAGAGAGAGGACCTAAAAAGTTTTAAAAATAGAAACTATCTCAAAAAAATTTTAGAGAGAGAAACTATATCAAATCTTAAGTTTTAAAGAGAGAAACTATTCTTAAAATTGTAGAGAGATAAAGTATTCTTAAACTTTTAGAGAGAAACTATTATAAATTTTAGAAAGAAAAACCACATAAAAAATTTAGAGAGAAATATTTCAGTTTTACAGAGAAAAACTATCTCGAATTTTGAGTTTTAGAGAAAAACTATAACGAATTTTGAATTTTAGAAAGAGAAAATATATTAAAATTTTAGAAATAGAAATTATATCAAATTTTAGAGAGATAAACTACCTAGAAAATTTTAGAGAGAGATGGAGAAAGAAACTATCGCAAAATTTATATTTTAGAGAGAAAAGGTATATTAAAATTTTCGAGAGATAAACTATATCAAATTTTAAATAGTGAAAGTATATAAAATTTTTAGAGAGAGAAACTATCTCAAAAAAAATTAGAGAGATAAACTATCTCAAATTTTAAGTTTTAGAGATAGAAGGTATCTCAAATTTTAAACTTTAGAAAGAAAACGTATATCAAAGTTTAGAGAGATACTATATCAAATTTTAAAGAGATAAATTATTTCAAAATTTTAGAGAGAGAAACTATCTCAAACTTGAAGTTTTGGAGAGATAAAATACTATAAAATTTAGGAGAGTAACTATATCAAATTTAGAGAGAGAAAGTACATAATTTATTTTAGAAAAATAAACTATCGCAAAATTTATAGAGAGAAATCATCTCAAATTTTAGCTTTTAGAAAGAGAAAGTATATTAAAATTTGAGAGAAAAACTATAACATATTTTAGAGAGAGAAACTACTTAAAAATGTTTAGAGAGAGAAACTATCTCAAAATTATTGAATAGGGGAACTATCTCAAGTTTTAAATTTTAGAGAGAGTATCTTAAAATTTTAAAAAGAGAAACTATATTAAATTTTAGAGAAAGTAAAGCACCTAAAAATTTTAGAGAGAGAAGTTATCTCAAAATTTTTAGATAAATATTTTCAATTTTTAAATTTTGGATAGAAAGTATATTAAATTTTAGAGAGACAAAACCATGTCAAATTTTAGAGAGAGAAACTATCTCAAATTTTTTATAGATACATGTTTCCAACTTTTTAGTTTTAGAAAAAAAAAATATATAAAAATTTTAGAGAGATAAATTGTATGAAGCTTCGTTACCAAACAATGGACATAGAAGTGATTGTAAGGAATTCATAAATTTTGTATAATTTATCCAAACAAGAGGTTTGAGGAATCCATAATAAAAATCTTTGATATTAAAAATCTAAAGATTTCTTTTGATTTTAAATATATAATATTCCTAATTTCGTCCTATCCAAACGGGCCCTTAATGAATTTTTATCAAGGTAAAATAGGAAATGCAAATTTTTTAATAAAAGACTTTTTAAGAGAAAGAAGGGGGTTTTCCATTCGTTTCTCTCACATATCCGTCGATCAATCTCACTCTCTCCAACAAGATTCAAGAAAGCATGAGTGAGACACTGGCCAAATATATCATAATCGGGTAATTTTTTTTATATTGTGTTGGATCCTTGCTTGTTTTACTCTAGGTTTAAGGAAATTATCATAAAATTTTCATAAAAAGGTCAATAAACAGTAAAGCCCTAATATTTTTTTGTTTATAGTTTAACTTTTTGACATTATGATCATCATTGAAGCTTTTTTCAATTAATTGGGGTCGGCTATCTTAAATCTGTCATTTTACTTTATTAACAGTCATAACTACAATGAGGCTAAAAATCTCTTTATATTTTTACACTACTTCCAACTGCCTTTTTACACCTACTCTTTGCCCACTTTTTAGCCTTTCTACTTAAGCTAACCCATATCTCCTAACAAGTGTTGTAATGGATCAGCGTCACACATGGTCGGCTCACCTAAGACTATTTTATCTCATCTTATCACCTGCTGGTGCCATACATATCTCTTGAATATATTCATTTCAAAATTCTACCACCTATTCTCTTTCTACTCATCCATCTCAACATCTTCATCTCAACTATATTCATTCTATGGGTATGTTGTTTATGGAATGTCCAACATTTCTCCCTCATAAAGTGAAGTTGGTCTCACAATTGTTCTATAGAACTTGTCATTCAGTTTCATTCGTATGCGACGATCACATAAAACTCTGGTTGTAACTTCAATTCCTATATGCAATATCTTCTTCAATTTCTCCATTTTTTCAAATTATCAACCCAAGATATCAATTAAATTTTTATATGTTTCTAAAATCCTAAATTGTTAATATTCCCCAAGCATAATCTTTTCCCTTTTTTCGCAGGTTTAGTTATTTTTTTATTTTTATTTATTTTTGCTCAATACGACTAGCAAGGACTTCTATAGTTTGTAAAAGCCAATTAAATAAAGAACAAAAAGTGTGAAAAGGAAAAAGGAATACGTTTGCAGTAATCTATCATCTTTTTTAATTTTCAATTTTCTTGAAATTTTTTTCAAATAATAATATTAATTGCGGAAAATAGAAAAACAACAAATTAATTTAAGAAATAAAAAATATATTGAAGTGTTTTTTTTTTTTTTGACTATCGAATTTTATGTTGTTCTCTTTTCAACTGATTTCATGTTTCTCTTTTTTATTTGCATTTTTCTGATTCTTCTAAAAATTAGAAAATGTAAAGTTGAAGATGGAAATTTATTACGGCATATGCGTTGAAGATTGAGGAATCGTTGATTTTCTTTATGGTTATTTTGGTTCGGATGTGATTATTGGTGGGTTAATCTATGTCTTTGTAGTTTCATAGGATTTTGGATGTGATTTTTGGTTTTTTTTTTTTTTTAGTTATTATTATTATTATTATTATTATTATGGTTTTACAATTACATTGTGTGTTTTATATCTCTTTGGACCTAGAGTTGTTTTTATCATAGAAGTTAGTAACAATGATATTTTGTTTGAATATGGTAGTTTTTGGCTGCCTTTGATGTGAGTATATGCTTCTACGTGAATTTAATTGGTAGTTATTTGTAAGATTTTTTTAACTGTCGACCTTACTCTCTAACTTGATTATTTAACTCAGGACGACAAAAAAAATTTCGGCAATGGCAGCTGACGGAGTGCAATTGGTATTTCATTAGGGAGGATCTTTCGATATGGTCTAAGAAGGGTGAGTACTTTGAATTTTCCCTCAACCCATCCCAAACCGAGGTAAATGAGATGGGTTGTGTTAGTTAAGTAGTCAATATTAAAGTTTGAAGAAACTTATTGTCAATCTTTAACATACGTTATTGCAGCGTATATCCAGTACATAACCTATTAGGTGGTGCGAGTTAGTTCAAGTGGAATGCTTAAAAAAAGCAAGAGATAGACCCAAAAGGACATGATTGGAAGTAGCGAGAAAAGATATAGAAACTTATAACGTCACTGAGGGTATGATTCTTGATAGAGCAGAATAACGGATCAAAATTCATGTAGCCAACCGTAAATAGTTGGGAAAAGGTTACGAGGATGATCGTGATGATCTTTTAATAGAAACTCGAAAGAAGTTAAGAATTCAGGTAAAGGGGGGAATGGAAGGTGAGGTTCATATCATATGAATAGATCTCTAGACCGAATGAGCCAGCCGGGTATTATAAAAAAATTCAAAACAATTATATAAAATCCCCAAAAAAGTTATTTTGTTTGTAATGCATTTTTTAATGTTTTTCATCATTTTGGCAAAAATTGAAATTTGTTTTCACCATTAATACTTATTTTTATATTTTTTCATCTTTTTTGAAAATATTTAAAAATACCAATGGGCACAAATCGATTCATTAAAATCTATTTTTTTCATTATTTTTCGCTTTTATTTGGATGTGTTTTATTAATTAATGCTTTAAATATATTTTTAATATTTTATTCGACTTTTTTTTTATATTTTTTAATACTTTTTTTACCACCCGGGAATTGCTCAGTTAGACGGATTTATCGATTGGGCCGATTAAACCGCTTCCAACCCCGTGTCTGGTTAATTGTTCAAATTCGATTTTTCCTACACTGGTTGAGAGTTGGCACCTCTAACATCGTTGCATATGTTTCATCCCAGACGGGGTTACATACCTTGCAAATTCCACCAACATAAGCTGATGATGGCGGTCCATCGAGAATGACTAGGAGCAAGAAATAATTGCTTGTTAGTCTAGAATCTATTTATCCTGAACATGTCTTGTAATTGCCCTTTGCATTTTACTGTTGAGGCCCAATGAAACGGTGTCTAACCCCATTGTGCACAACGAGCGCGACATTGAGGACATTGATCCCATAGAGAGCCCACGCATAGGAGATCGAAATGAAGTTGTACTCCAGATTAGTCAAAGATTGGATAATTAACACTGACATCACCAGGTTGATTATATCATATTTAATAACTTTGTTTTGAAGTTTGTGAAAAGCAAAGATGGATGGTCTGGCCAAAGTGCAAAGCACATGGATCTATATGAAAAGTGTACTACTATAGGGTTGGTAATACAATATATTTAACGGTTTTGAGCATGGTGAATGAGCACACATATAGTGGTCTGATGCGGAGTCTTCATCAGCCTTTGGCTCAAAGCCAATGGGTGGGAAAGAAGATTAGAGATCGTGTACAAAACTAGGAAGGTATAACATGAAGAGATAATGTGAACAATTTGCAACACAACCATAGTGTTCTATTGGGAAAGGGGCTAGGCTCATGGTGATAGTACCCCGTACCCAAATCACCACGTTGTGGTTTTCATTCCCACCACTAGCGCCACCTCACTAATACTTTCGAAAAAGCTAACTCCTAATTTACTTAAAAAATTGGGTAAGGAGCCTGTCTTCCCCACTGAATTATAAAAAAAAAACAAAAAACAGACCATGATATCTTACATACAAGTATGGTGAGCAAGAAGGTAATAACACATGGATCAGAAGATGAAGCATACAAGTACTTGGAAAACTTTGAGCCACCACCCTTAAACATAACTGCTCATTGCGATAAACAACTTCAAATGTCTTTTCCTTGCATTCCATAATGTCTTGAGGTTTTCTTTAATCAATGCACGCCTCTAAGAAGTCGGATTTATTTGAAGGATGCAAGCCTCCAAGAATTCTTAATTGGATGTTCTTAAAAGGAAGATACCTAGTGATCTTGTTATGTGCCATTGGAGTAAATGCTCAAGATGAGGATGGTGATAGCTGGCATGGGTTATTATGTATCTTGAATGAATTATTCCATGAGTGTCCCAATTTTACTGCATTGACCATTATATCTGACCGACAAAAAGGTTTGATACAAGCAATTGAAGATATTTTTCCCAGTTTTACTACATTGACCATTTTGCATGTGGCATTTAACAAAGAATTTCAAATGACATTTTGGAAAGGCAGCGAATTGTTCAGTATTGACTTCTTTATTCTAAAAGAAAGCTCATAAATTGATTATGCAAAAGTTTGACAGAAGAATATGTGAGATACAAAATGCTTACAAAGCTGCATATGACTATATTATGGAAATATGCCCAGAAAAATGGCCCAATACTCATCTCTTAGGGGCTAGTTATAATCATCTGACATCTATGCTGATTCCTTTAAAAAGTGGATAATGTCAGCTGACGCTTACACTTTGTGAATTCCTGAGATTTAAGTTGACGAGCAGGCTCTCACAGAGAATGTAGGAAGCAAGCAGGTGGATTGGTGTCCTAATTCCATCTCCACAAAAAAAAGTTAGACATGCAAAGGGGAAGGCAAGGTTTCTACACAATGTAATACCGGTAGCGGATATGTTATGATATCCAATGTATCGGGAAGATATACGGTGCTGATATAGCTAGATGGAGATGCCCTTACAGGCTTTGGCAGATTGGTGAGATACAGTGTAGTCAAGTCGTTGCTAAGTATAAATTGTAGGCACCTTGAGGTCATGGCATCCTACATTAGTTACTTCATAATGGAACTTTTGAAAAAGTAATACAAATTTCATTTCAACTTATACTTGGCCGTTGGACCCAAGACATTTTGATAAGTCTAAAGACCACTTCAGACTTTGAATAGCCAAAGTGGTAAAAATTCGAAGTGGTCTTTGGATCCAGAGCATTTTGAGTGCTGGTAGGTCTAGATAAAACTTTAGATTTGGGATATTTGATGGTTTGCCACTTTAGATATCCAAAATCTGGAGTAGACTCTTGTGTACTTGTCATATGTATTTTTCTCAATACTTGTCATATGTATTTTTCTCAATACTCTAGTTTGGTTTTGTACCCCTTTCCCTTTTTTCTCTTTCTTGATTATACCTCAATATATGTGCTTACATTGCATGTTTGAATGTATATGATAATATTAGAGAGACCAATATGTTTCAAATAAGGGTCTATGTTTTAATTTGGAAAGTCAGTGGGGGAGAAGGCCCCCTACCCGAATTTTTCATCAATAGAAATAGAAGAATACATTAGTTTACAACCCTATAGTAGGACAGTTACGTCAAATCATGTTATAAAAGAAGAAAGAGAAAGTCTAGTGGACGGCTACATCAAATCGTGGCGCCTGAGTAGACCGATCCTCTCTTAGTGAGGGCATCAGCTACCATATTCACATCTCGAAAATCATAGACAACAATATGCCAAATGTAGAGCAAGAGCTTGGCATGACAATTGTATGCCACCATCTGTAATCTCCATGGGGCCACGACGTCGATTCTGAATAGCATCCACTTTGAATAGCATCCACTCTGAATAGCATCCACCATAGAGATGAATCACTTCCTATCTGTAAAGGGAGCAACCTTTTGCATAGCTAAACCCTCTTCTAATACCTAGAATTCTGCATAATTATTAGAAGCAAATCTAAAATGTTTAGTGAAAGCGGCCACAAATCCACCAATGTTGTTTCTTATGACCCCACCACCACCTGCCAAACCAAGATTATGTAATGACGCACCATCAATATTCAACTTATACTACTGGACCTTCGGGAGTGACCATGCAACTCGGATAAGGTATTTTTGCTTTTGATAGACATCGAGTAATATGAAGATTGCCAATAATCACCTTTTTTTGACAATGGGGGGCCCATTAATCTAACTTCTGTTAGAGCCTTGACAGGTGAAGCAATACGAATAACAATTTGCTCTCTCCTTGATGCTTAGATGTAAAAAACCTTTTTATTTCTCTCCTCCCATAGAAATCGTGAAGAATATACCCATCCAGATGTTGAAAAACCCAGATGATTGAATTTGAAGGCTAGCCAACTACGATGAATATCTTGGGCTAAAGATGCAAGCATAAATCTCTTACCACACCGTCAGGCTAAAGAGTGCCACACACCTTGCAAAAAGAGCAATGAAACAAGAGGCGACAAAAGTTGTCCTCATTGTTCGTGTAAAAAGGGTAGATAGTAGCCATATGACAACCTTGCTGTTGAAATATATATGTAGTTGGAAGCCGATTGTGCATAGCAAGTCAGGAAAAATATTTAGCCTAAGGATGACATTTGGCAGACCAAAGAGCATGAAAAATAGGCTGGGTGAACTGCCTAATGAATTAATCTTTTTATAGGTAGAGAAAGAGAGGCAAGTTAAGAGGAAAAAGAGCTAAAGAAAGAAATGGAAAACCAAATGTGTACTAAATCCAGAGGAAATAGAAAAAAAAAAAGAAGATCTGGATAATATTTTTGAGTGTTTGATCCTGGACATTAGTGTTGCACCACATCATCAAATTTTTATTTGTAGATCAATCAAAAACTTTCTTTTATGTTTGATTGCCTAGTTTTTCGAGGTTTTGTTTTGACTTCTTCAGGCGTTCAGGTCGCTGAGAACAAAGTAAAGATCATACCCCAACTTGGAAATTTAGGCTTAGCATGTTGGCGACGATCCATCTGCCTAGGTTTACTTCGAGGGTCGTAGACGAAATCAGGGCTATGTAGGTTGAGCAGCAGTGGGAATGGGTTGGGTTGGTTGATCTAGCTCTTGCTCCTGAGCCTCGTCCTGATCCTCATCCTCATGTTGCTCCTGATTCTCATCCTCCGCAGCATGATGACTCCTCAGTTTCGATCCCCACCATATGCTTTAACATGCAATATACTCGGTGAAAAAATCATATGCCCCTATTGCATCGGCAGGTGCCTTTGGATGCCATGGTTCTTGTATCTCTAGGGCCTGGTGCAACACATTAATGCCCTGCCAAAATAAGCACCACTACAGAAGAATAATAAATGCATAAAGAAAAGCTATATAAAAAACTACACGGAACAAATCTAAAATAATAAAATCTTCAACAAACGAACTTAGAAAATGCATAGGAAACTAAAGATTAATATATATATATATATATAGAAAAACTCTTCACAACGCATATAGGCGAAAATGAACAGTGATTTCGTCTATCCTCATCACTATCCAAACTTCATCGCACGTTCACATTAGATAGTGTTTCAATTTCAGTTTTCTCTACAAATCCAAATTACATGAAATTTGGAGCGTGTATACACATTAGTGACGTGCACCAAATAAAAATATGAAAAAAATAATTCGTAAAATATAAATTGACCAAAATACCTTAAAATATTTTGGACAACTTATATTTTGAGAATTATTATTTTTCATATTTTTATTAAGTGCGACTCACTAAGATGCACATACACTCCAAATTTCAGATTATTCTGATTAGTAAAAAAGAATAAAAAATAAAATATTACCGGACTACTGTGACCGTGCGATGAAGTTTGGATGGTGATGAGGGTAGGCGAAATCAATGTTCAATTTCACCAATAGGCGTTGAAAAGACTTTTCCATACATATATAGAGCAATGATCTAATGCAACGATTGTATCATAGTATACACACTCTCTTCATCTCAATAAACCATCCAAAAAAAAAAAAAAAAAAAGTTCAATTTGAACCCTAGATATAGTCAAAATGAGTCCCCTCTGAAAACGAATCTAGACCATCTATTTTGTGAGTTTCAATATCTTAGCCTTTATATACTCAAAATCATTTTTTTCTTTTTTTTTAACATTGTTCATCTAATGATAATAAAACTATCTAAAAAAATTGGAAATAAAAAAATCCTTTTAAGGCCTAGATCTAAAAATATCACCAAAATGAACAACTTATGTTAATTGAGCTAAAAAAATACTTTCTAGATTGTGTTTTCAAATTTTATTTTTTGTGATTGTTTATTAAAATGAAAAGAGTGTATATTTAATTTGAATCAAACAAATGGCCATAAGATAATTTTCTAAGGTTGTTGCATTATAGTACTATATAATGGTTGTATGAAATCATTGCCCATCTATATATAGGAAAACTCTTCCCAATTCCTATAGGCGAAAATGAATAGTGATTTCGCCTACTTTATAACCATCCAAAGTTTATAGTACAATCACGATTGTCCGGTAGTGTTTCATTTTTCATTTTTTTTTTACAAATCGGAATGATTTGAAATTAGAATGTGTGTACATTTTAGTGAGGCGCACCCAATAAAAATTTATAAAAATATAATTTGTGAAAAAATTTGACCAAAATAGCCCCAAAACTTTTGGTTAATTTTTTTCATGTAAAATATTTTATTTGATTTTTTTTTGTAGATTCGCCTTTTTTTTATGAACACATGCTCCAAATTTCAGTCATTCTGATTTGTAAAAAAAAATAAAAAATAAAACACTATCAGACAATCCTGATCAATACCATGAACTTTGAATGGTGACGAAAGTAGGCGAAATCGCTATTTATTTTTACCTATACGCGTTTTGTATTATATATATATATATATATATATATATATATATATATATATATATGATACAGGTGGCCGACGCCCATTGGGGTGAGTCGAAAGGATGGGATCACCTTGGGAGTTTTAACGTTTGTGATCCCTCATTACTTGATTTCAAACTCAACATATGCAAATAGCTTGACGAACCATAAAGGTCTATCTCTCTAGCGTCGTTGGGCAGCGGGGCCTCTCTCTAAAACAAAAACCCAAATCTCTCTCTGGCGTCATATGGGGCTGCAGGGCCTCTTGCTCTAAAAAACACCCAAATCTCTCGCTCTTCTGCTGCCCCGGCCCCCCCTCTCTCTCATCTCTGGTTCAGGCCTGCCCTCTCTCTCTCTCATACATTTGTGCCTCTCTTTCATGTGTGTTTGTGCCCTTTGCAACCTGGTCTCACACACTCTCTCTCAACATAGAAGACAAAGCAAGAAGATGAGAAAAAGGTACAAATTCTCTCTCTCTCTGGAAAATATACCTGTCTTGTGAAAATTGGGGAAACAAAGATACCAAATAAATTGATTTGTATTGTTAGTATTCATAAAAAGTGATTTGATTGATATGGTGGAGCTGTGTGCCTCTCGAATTTGTGCCATCTCTCTCTCAATAAAAATCCATCGGGCATATATTGTTGGGAACATCTTTATCATTTTGTTGTTGAATAAACTGTAAGCTTGCAAGGAGGTATTTGCGGCTTTTGATTGTAATTATTTGGATGAAAATTATATCATGTGGCATTAAACTGGTGTGATTTGATTGCTCTTTTTTTTGGTTTTTCCCAACTTACATTATACCAGTGAGTAGGCACTGCAATTGAAAATTGGTTGTGGGATTTGTTTTTTTGTTGTTTTTTTGAGACTACTGTTAGGAAAGGGCCCATGCGAAAAGTGCATGTGAAACATTAACTCCACTACTCACAAGCATGGCTATAGTGGAATCACATGGTTGCAGTTTTTATTGTAGCTTATGGCCAGGTGATGTATGATATTAAATTCTTTTCATATCTTTCTTGCTCCCTCTCTAATGATGGATGATCTCTTTGTTGATTTACGGTTATCTGTAATAACTTGGACTTCAAACATTTCTTCCCCCCGAAGTTCCATTTAGATCAGCCTTTCCTGGTCCCAATACTCAGGATTTTGATATATGAGCACCTGCAATGGGTATGTCACGATAACTTAATACAGTTATACAGTTATCTGCGTGTGGACGGATACTCCATCAAAATGAAGAAAGAAATATTGCACAAATTTAACAATATGTCAAAATGCACAAGATGAAAAACAACCAAATAATCATCAAAGTTTAGCTTAATTCTATTTAATGAATAAAAATACACCCAAGCCATTACATGAACTTGTATTCCTTCTTGTAGGACTATCAAATGCTCCTCATAAGGAGTACAAAAGTTAAAAAAACCAAGTACAAATAAGCAGCCATTGGCTACACATAAGAACAACATTAAATGTTGCACACATCCAGCACAACTCCTAGCTCAAGACCGATGTATACTCCACCAACAACCACAGCTTTTCCATTCTTATTTGCACCTACCTCTTTTCCAAGTCTCATATTTGAAGACAACTTGAGCTGTTGTTGTAGGAGTTTTCTTGGCTGTATTTACTTTGGTTACCTCAGTACCAAGAATGAGTTTTATGCCCGCAGGAGCCCATTGGAAATAAAATATTAGGGCATCCACGGAGTTCAGTAACTCACATAATTGTTTGTTACAGTCATGGGGTTCTATAAGACTCTCAATTCAAATTTAACATCAACAAAATGGAAAGCTAAAAGCAAATCAAGAAGTGACAACCTTTCCTGTACCATTCAGGAAGTAATCTCTCGCCCCCGCTTCCAACATAAACATGGAACCCAGGAAGATCCACTGCTCCTGAATATGCATCTTCTGAGAACCACAAACTGGTATAGAAATTTTTGGTTCTACCAACATTGATGGTGTTGCAATTTCTAACATTTGAATGCACACTTCAGCTGGAATTAAAAGTATATTGCGCACTGCATTTGTACAGAATTAGGTGTCAACTTGATGCAAACAAATCAAGGAAAAAGTTTATATATAAGGATGCTATCTTATAATGCAGAACTACGAATGCCCCTCAAAAATCCACCGGAAAAAGTAGTTTTAATGTTGGAAAACCCTTTGATTAATCATCTCAACATCAAGATGTATGACTATGAAAAATAAACAGATTTTAAGTCTCAGAAATAGTGCATTTTACAACATATTATCTATACCGTCCATTTTCAAGATTTCATATGTTTATAGATTTACTTGATTTTAACAAATTTTGAAATTTAAAATTTTATAATTAGATATAAATATAGATTTTGAGATGATCCTAAGTATATTTTACATCAAAATTATATACCATGATAAAATTTAAAGGGCACCTTACCTCTACACCTACGGAGGCGTCTGTATGCCAACTGCACCCACAAATCAACACATACATCAAAACACAACCAGCCCAAAATATACAATTCAAAATTATATAACAAGAAATGATCAAAAGTAGGAAAGCTAGCAGAGTACTTCTAGACTCAACAATCAAAAGGCATATCCCTAAGACAAACCAACAAAAGGCATATCCCAAATATCTTTAAAACAGAAAATTGCTGGTTTTCTTCAGCAATCACAAAATAAGATCGAAACATTAGGCATACAAGAAGCATTCAGAATCTCCATAAAACAATATGGCAAGAATGAGAACATTGCCAGAACAGGGAATCCAATGAAATGTATCTAAAATTATATCATAAATTAATGTTCATGTCAGATAACCAAAAAAAGGGAGCAATAAAATCACACCAGTTTAATGCCACAGGATAGAATTTTCATCCAAATAACTACAATCAAAAGCCCCAAATACCTCCTTGCAAGCTTACAGTTTATTCAACAACAAAATTATAAAGATGTTCCCAATAATATATGCCCGATGGATTTCCATTGAGAGAGGGAGAGAGAGAGAGAGAGAGAGAGGGCACAAACTCGAGAGGCGCACAGCTTCACCATGTCAATCGAATCAATTTCTATGAATACTAGCAATACGAATCAATTTCTTTGGCATCTTTATTTCCCCAATTTTTACAAGACACATAGGTGTATTTTCTAGAGAGAGAGAGAGAGATAATTTGTACCTTTTTCTCCTCGTCTTGCTTCGTCTTCTATGCTTAGGGAGAGAGTGTAAGACCAGGCTGTAGAGAGCACAAACGCGTGAGAGAGAGAGAGGGTAGGCTTGAAACTGAGATGAGAGAGAGAGACAGAGAGGGCAGCAGAAGAGCGAGAGATTTGGGTTTTTTTAAGAGAGAGGGGCCCCGCTGCCCCATATGACGCTAGAGAGAGATTTGGGTTTTTGTTTGAGAGAGAGGCCCCGCTGTCCCACGACGTTAGAGAGATAGAGCTTTATAGTTCGCCAAGCTATTTGCATAGATTGAGTTTGAGATCAACACAAGGGGGATCACAACCATTAAAGTTCATCCCATCTGTTCAGATCACCCCAATGACATAGGCGGGCCTGTCAGCAGTATCATTTTCCTATATATATTAGTATTTAGTTTGCTATGGACGAGTAGCAATTCTCCCCCATGTCAATGTATCTGCTTAGAGCAATTAGCCAATGCGGTGGTTGTTTTCCATCTTCTCATTCCTCTTCCACTTCCACTTCCACTTCCCAAGCCGTTCATTAGGATGGGTCCATGGTTTAAAAAGCGGATCGTTGACTCGGATTGGGCACTTCAAAAACCGATTTGGATCGGCTAATCGGCGATTCGGATCGAGAATCAGGTGAATCGGTCAGATTAAAGCTTCAAAAAAATTCGAAAAAGTTATTAAAATTTATTATAAATATTGGTTTTTAGGAATTCAATAAAAAATGAGGGTACTCCATTAAGAATTTTCATTTCTTTGCATGAATATGCGAATATTGATATGTTTTTTTCCTGCATGAACTATTACTTACCATTTAATTTACGTCATACAAAAGGATAAACATAGAATTATCATGGAATAAGAATATCAACATACATGGACTACAATAAAACATACAATTAGTAACATATGATCTAAAAATAAAATGACAGACGACGTCGTTCATTTTTTTGGTCACACTGGTGCCATTGATTGAATTAGTTTGACAATTCATTGATTCGATCTAAAAACAAGTCATCGATATTAGCAGACGTCTTACTATATCCAAATCCTTGAGTGTTAGTGTTTTGTTGTATTCCCAATCCAAAATCCTCGAAGCTTGTCCATCCTTCATGCTTACTTACACTGTCGTGCTCATCCCTACCTTGCTGCTGTTGGGACTCGATATGTGAATAATATGGTTGGGATAGGGCGGCCTCGGAATCATCATCTCTCTCATTTTCCCTTAGACCCCCTTCCCACTCTCCCTCATTAGGTACAATATCACCGACATCTCCGACGATTTGTGGATACGTTGGCTGACTGCTTCCTCTTTCATGCTGCTCATCACCTTCTTCAAGATCTTTCTCACCGATAGCCTCAAGGAACGCTCTCTTGTACAACACTGGCTCCTCCTTTTCTACTACCCATTGCTCTGCTGTGTCTATAACAAATATTGTGTCTAAGCCTATCGGCCCATAGTCTTCAAGCTTCCTTCTTATTTGTCGCTCTCAGAGGTTTAAGTTGTAATGAACGTAGACTAGTTTATGAAGCTTCTCTGAAGCGAGTCGATTTCTCCTAGTAGTGTGCAACAATTGGAACGTACTCCAGTTGCGCTCACAGCCAGTAATAAAACATGTATAGGAGAGCACTTTGATTACTATCCTCTTTAGGTGAAGTGCATCAGCACCATATATCTCCAACCATTCAGCTGTATTAAAATGCAAAAAGTATTGTAAGGGCAAGAACAATTCATAAGATTAAATATATGAATGAACAAAATATTAGCTAGGGGATAACCTGGATCCATCTTAGTTCGAAAATTCCTGGCAAATCTAGTTCCGAAGGATCCTATAGCATCCCTATACATAGCAAGCTAAGACAAATATATTTCGTTTTAGTGCATTATTCCTCACAAATATAACAACTCAATAAGGTTCTTACCCAAACATTAAATAATACCTCTTGTATTGCTGCTACTTGGTTTCACTGGCTTCTCTCCAACCTTGCAATAATGTATCTGACCCCTTCCATAATCTTGTAGGGATGTTCAAGTGTCAAATAGAAAAATTTTGGGTTGAAGTAGTAACCTATAAAATTTATAGATAAAAAAATGTCATTTACAATTTCATAAAAAAATGATTTAAAATGAAAAATTCTAATGATATAAATATATATTTACCAGCATAATGAATTGGACGTCCAAATTTGGTGTTCCACCTCCGTTCCATAATCTCTATCACTTTGCGAACAAAACTACATTTCTCCCCAATAGCTGATTTCGCTCTTTCGATACCTTCATAAAGGATGCCCATGGTAGCTTTTTTGTCAGCATCCACCATTTTTAACACCGTGACCAAAGGGGCAGTGGCTTCTAAGACACTGGAACATCGAGACTAGGACCTGCTATTTGAGACTATGTCATCCACTTTTATATCGGTACTGGACTTCGAGAGGTAATCATTTAACCGCTCTTCACAAGTAAACAATCTCTTTAAGGCACCTTCAAATTCCCGAATGGAGTTCACAGCTAAGTAATCGGTCGCAAAGCAGGTTATGGCAGGCCTGATTATCTCTTTTTTCTTAGAGTGTTCTCTAAACAGAAATAATATTTTAGAGTGGTTGTATATAAATCTCGACACCAACCTTGCTTCCTCTAGAGTCTCCTTCACAATTTTGATCTCACCGATCTCCTCTAATATAAGATCGATGCTGTGTGCAGCACATGAGGTCCATACTAAATGCTTCATCTTCTCCATCAACTTGGTGCTCGCAGAAACACATGCACGTACATTGTCCGTAATAAACTGGACTACATGCTTATCTCCTACCTTCTCTAAGATCTGATCATATAGTCGTACGTAGAAGTTTGCATCCTTCTTCGTTCCTGATATGTCTTTGCTATATAAAAAAGCTGTACCTTTTGGGGAATAGGCCAAGAAGTTTAAAAACTCATTTTTGTTAACTTTATTCAACCAACTATCACTCATGAGAGTAATGCATGTCCTTGGCCAACTCTGTTTATATTCTTCAATCCACTTTGTAATTTCCTCCACCTTTTCATCTAATATTGGCCCATTGAGCTCATATGTCGTCGAGGGTTTTACCCCGGGCCAGGCTCTCTGGATTGCACTGACCATAAGTGGAAAATATGAGCTATTGGCTGCATCAAAGGGAATCCTTTTATCGTAGAATCATTTACCAACATATCTCCCAAACATGTTTCTTGTACATTTAACCATGCCTTTTAGAGTCATCTGTTGTGACTTAGGCTTTGAGAGAAATGGGTCTACATGACCATGACCTGCAATACTGACACTCCTATATAAGTTATGAACTATTTCTTCAACGTTTGATTCTTGTTGATACATATTGCCACCAATCCCTCCATATATATTTGAGCTGGGCCCACCATACATGCTCGACCTAGGCTCGCCATGCATGTCTAAGCTGGGCCTATCATACATGTCTGAGCTAGACCCATCATGCACGTCTGAGCTAGACCCACTGGGCATTTTAAACCCACGTTCCCTCTGATATTGTTCATGTAAACTTATTCTTATGGCTATGTCCAGGTCATTATTATATTGCTCTTCTAAGTCATTATTATCTTGCTCTTCTGTATCATTCATGCTTGATGGTATATATAAACTAGCTATCTCCTCATTCATCCTATGTTTGACAATTTTTTTACCTTTGTGAGTACTAAGAAATGCCGCCATCTATTTTTTTACATTACTAGGAACACTACTGCATGCAGAAACATCTCCCTTAACCCCTGCCAAGTGTTGCTTGAACCTATGTACCTCACTACTTATCACTCTTTGGCAGTAATTACAAATAATTTTGCCTTTTTTGTTGGGATCAAGTCTGACCCCATGTTGCCATGCAAGGTCTTCTGCAGATCTTGACATGATTCAACTGTTTTAATATGTAAAAAGTTAAAAATTAACCTGACAGTTCAACAAGAAAAATAATCACTATGTGTAGTGATAATATGTTGGGGTAGTTCATGTAGTTATATTTGTTGTTATTTGTTATTGCAAAATACCTCTATTGACAATAATATTTTCGTACATATCAATTACAAACATACAGGATAATATAATACAAAATGCAAGCTCCAAACATGGCTACAACTCAATTATCAAGAACATACATGTTTTGCATTAAAAAATTAATAATAAAATTGAAAAATACAGGATAATATAATTGTCATATATGCCACAATTTTTTTACAATGATATTCACTTTAATTCATCACGATAATACAATTTAACAACATGTATTTTTTACGTGCAAAATTTTAAAAATTGAAAATATATTTTTAATACAAAACTACATTAAAAATATAATTCAGTTTTGCATTAGAATTTAGAAATATAATAACATGTATGTTTTTTGCATAAATATTCTATCAACATGCAATTTTTTCAACAAAAACTTTAACAACAAAAATTAAAATTATGGTTTAATACCTCATGATAATCAAAACCTGGTCACTATTTTCACATCTTTTCGAAAAATCACGATTTTTTAAAAAAATTCTATCCTGTACTAAAAAAAAAAACAAATAAAAACAGTTCTTCACAAAGCCACTTAACATCAGTCATTCCAACTCAAAAATGCATTAACAACAAATTAAAAAAATACAGTTTTGCATTAAAAATATAATAACATGCATTTTCTTGCATAAATAATCTATCAACATACAATTTTTTCAACATAAACTTTAACAATAAAAAATTAAAATATGGTTTAATACCTCATGATAATCAAAACCTCGTTACGATTTTCACATCTTTTCGAAAAATCATCATTTTTCAAAAAATTCAATCATCGATAAAAAAAAAAAAAGTACAGCAAATTTTCAAAAAATTCGATCATAAATTACAAAAAAAAAGTCGATAAGGGATTACAAAAAAAAAAACACAAATTTTCAAAAGATTCGATCATGGATTACAAAAAATTCGATCATGGATTACAAAAAATTCGATCATGGATTATGGATTACAAAAAATTCGATTATGGATTACAAAAATTCGATCAGGGATTACAAAAAATTCAATCATGGATTACAAAAAATTCGATCATGGATTATGGATTACAAAAAATTCGATTATGGATTACAAAAAATTCGATCATGGATTACAAAAAATTCGATCATGGATTACAAAAATTTCGATCATGGATTATGAATTACAAAAATTCGATTATGGATTACCAAAAATTCGATCATGGATTACAAAAAATTTGATCATGGATTACAAAAAAAATTTGATCATGGAATACAAAAAAAAAAAATAAAAAAAAATAAAAATAAAAATAAAAATAAAAATAATAATAATTTTGTTCTTCACAGAGTCACCTTACATAAGCCATTTTAACTTAAAAATCCACCTCTAAGTGAATAAATTACATCCGATTGAGTACATTTTTTTATAAACAACGATATAAGGAATCAAAACCCTAAATTATGAACACATTATCATCAATAAATCAAATCAAATTGATTAAATTGAGCAACAAAAAAAAAAAAACGCAGTTCTTCATAGACAACAGTCATTGAATCTAAAAAATGAAACTCAAATTGAATAAATCAGATCAAATTGAATACATCTGATTATAAACAAGACTATAACGATTAAAAACCCTAAAAATCTAATACATTATTTGTAATATATCGTGAACAAAAAATCAAAAGGCGGAAAAAAAAAAAAAAAAAACAGCATAAATTTTTTCCACAGACATCATTGTGTTCATCTAAAAAATCAGGCTGTAATTGAGCAAATTAAATAAAATTGAATATGTTAAATGATAAAAGACACAATAAAGATTAAAAACCCTACAAATGTAACTCATTATTTTCAAAATATGCAGTAAAATTGATCATATGGCGGAAAAAAAAAAAAAACCTAAAGTTCTTACCTGGTTTCGTGAACCCGAGCCTTCAATCTCCAAATTACTCTGTTTTTCTCAACGATTATCACAAATTCGTAAAAGAATTTTTTGATGAACAACTTTATGATCAAAATGCCTATAAATTTTCACAGATTTATGCCCTATTTGGCATGAAACACAAGGAAAGGCGGAAACCCTAAAAACGTAACTTTCATGTTCAAAAAACACAAAATTTCTCCACCATTTAATCCATGAAAAGACTGAAAAAAGCTGCATAAAGTTTGCATATTCAATCACATGGCAAAAAAAACAAGAAAAATGATTAAAAAATGAAAAATTTTGAAGAATCCCGTGAAGAACACTGTGTAGCCTGTGTTCTTCACGGGACTCGCCGATTCCGTACAGTGAATCGACGAGTCACTGTACAGAATCGCCCGGTTCTCTCTGGAACCGAGCGATTCGTGTAATTTACCCGAATCGGCACGTCCAGTGCCGATTCTCGAGTCGAATTGGGTGAGTTCGGTTCGACACAGCGTTTTGTAAATCACTAGGTGGGGTGGTATCCCCTGCCTCAATCCAATATGTTTGAGTTCTTTGTTTGGCATATATCGCTCTGCAATGTTTTAAAATATAAGAAATGTCTTGCACGTCGTGGTAGAGGCAATCACAAGCCTGTCAATGTTGTCAACCTCATCATGCTGGTAATATGGATTCCATATAACCTAAGAAAATAAAAGACCATCTAATATAAAACATCAAATTCAATAACCAAAGCATCAAAGGAATGGAGCTAACCAAAAAAAAAAAAAACATGATAATTTTCAAGAATAATGGGATACATGAGGATTAAAAATCTAGTTGCCCATACTGCATGCGAATACAATATTCATAAAATCATGGGAAACATGGAGATGGGAGGTTTAAGCTTACCTTATTAGTCACTAGGTTATCAAATTGCTACCGTAATTTGCAGGAGTGACCTATCTTAAGGCCCCTCAGCCACGTCAAGTGCCCTGGGTCGTGAATGATCAATATGCTCATATGCCCAATACTGTAGAAAAGTAAGTAGTAATTACGTTATACTAATCAATTTAAGAGGTTAAGGTTAGAACAAAAAATGCATTCAAATATGTAATTAGAAAATAAATATATAATGTGTGCGTGCGCTTGTGTATGAGATGAAAGGCATATAAGTAGAAAGGTGGCCAATACAACATCTCCACACCCATTTACCACATCGTGGTATCCATTCCTACCGCTAAAAATGCTTTTTATTTTACTTTTACTAGTTCTTCTCTTTCCCTAAAGAACCGTTTACTCCATTCTCACTTCCAAATCCTCACTAACATACCATTTAATCCTATAAAAAAAAGAGTAGAAGGGTGGCCAAGAATGTAAAATATTTGTGCTTCAGCTTGACACACCTAGATAAGGATCGATACAAGAATGCCATGCCTGCCGCACCTCATATGTAATTACCCGCCTCTACAAAATTCTTAAAAAGCTGGAGATGTCTTGGTCGCACTGTCGATTGCGATGAGTCGGCAAAGATTGTCACACGGACCAAATGGAGAAGGTATGCATGTGTAGCCTGCTATAGTTCCATTGGAATGTAGCCTCGACAAAGTTCACTAAATTTAGGCCGCAACCAGGATTACTTGATTGAACAGAAATTATCTTCATCCTCAAGAAAAAACACAATTAATTACATTCGCAATTTAAGCCCAAAAGAAAATTTAAACTTCAAAATATACATACTTCCCCAATCTATATGGGATTGGAAATGCAATCTTTGTGATTGGTCATGCTCCCTCAATAGCATAATACTATACATTTAATCTCTCAAGAAAAACAATTTGGGAGATTTTTTTTTTAATTTGAAGTTTGGGGATCCATCTAATTATGACTAGATGATTATTTCAAAAAAAAATAAAAAAAATCTTGAGTTCATAAACATCTAGATCATTCCCTTAGGATGATATTTTTTAGCACACAGAGTGAGGGTTACATTTTTTCTTCTTTGAGGACTTTTCCTTATTCTAGATGTTACATGGAGACCACAACGATCCTAAAAGATGTTACATGGAGACCGCAACGATCCTAAAATATTTCTTACTCCCACATGAGTATACCATCCATTTACTCCCTCGGACAAAACACATGCTAGGGATATTGTTTGGATCTCAAATTTTGGGGACGTAATCTCTACAACCTATGTTGAAAACGTGTTGCTATTCGCCACCGCATTGCCAATCTATCCAACCATGGTTTACTTGTTGGTGGTTGTTTTTTTTGGAACGCTAACATATATCATGGGATATGATAGATTTTTATGGGATGTAACTGTTGCTCCCTTGTTCTATATATTATCTGTCTTGAGCCTGTGTATTTTTTTCATGACAGGATAAAGGATACATTGCTCAACGTGAATGTAGGCCATTGTTGAACCACGTAAATCTTGTCTCTTTCTGTGCATATGATTTTCTATCTTTCTAATATGGTATCCGAGTAGGTTTCACTCTATTGATTGCCGAAATTTTTTTCTAACGAGCTCCTATCTCTTGTATTACCTTGGGGGAAATACCTTCAAATCAACGTCCTCTTCTGCATACTGCCCGCTAGAACCTTGACGGAAATTTTTTTTTTTCCACTCCTTTTTTTTCAATTTTTCTCTCTTTCTCTCTAGTGCTCGATCGTGGGATGCGCTGGAGATCGATGGCCGGAGGTGTCTCTCCAAAAAAAGGCTAGAGAGAGATAGTCTTCATTTTTACAAAGGGAACTTTGGTCTCTGATAACAAGGCTTTTTTGTGAAGTCCTTGATTATCAAGTACAAGGGATTTGCTCTGGACTCTTTTACAAAACGTAAAGAGGTGGTCCTTAAGACCAAATTATTTCAAGGTGGCTTTCTTCTATCGATTTGGGTATTCATTTTTCTGGTACCTTCTCTTGCCTCTTGGGCTTTGAGAGCAATATTATTCAATCTGTACTCCTGCTTAGGTTAGTTTCCTTCTTTTTGGGTTTGGTCTTCTTGTTTTTGGTTCAGTTTTTTTTTTTATGGAAGATATTGTGAATATGAACCCTGAACCTAAAACTATTATCCATGAAAAAGAGCCCAATACTAGTGATAAATTAACTACTATCTTTTTTAACGAACTAAATTATTTAAGTTGGTCAAAAGCTGTCTTGCTCTCTTTGAACGGACAATCCAAGTTAGGACTCATCAATGGAAAGAAAATAGCCCTTGCTATTGATGATCCCCTATATGAAGATTGGCAATTCAATGACCACAAGGTCATGTCTTGGATTTTAAATTCCATGGAACCAAAGACGACCGAGATCTTTACTTCGGCAGATATTGCCAAAGAACTGTGGAACTCGGAAAAAGAAGTTTATGGAAAAAATAACAATCTCTATCGTGTTTATGAGTTAAAGCAAGAAATTTCTAAAATCAAACAAAGAGATAAAACTATTACTGAATATCTTGCTCTATTCAAAACATTATGAGATAAATTAATTTCTTATTCACCCGTAACAATTGATCTGAAGACCATTCAAAAGCGTGTTGAACAAGACAAAATTTTTTCATTCCTTGCTGGTTTGAAACCTGAGTATGAGAATATTAGAAGTCAGTTTTGATGACCACTGAACTCCCAACTTTTACAAATGTTTGTTCTATTATTCATTGGGAAGAAACCCAAAAAAAGGTTATGAATGTTGAAATAAAGTCTGAATATGAAATAAGTGAAAAATATGTATTTGTTGCTGCTAAGGAGAATACTGAGAAGAAAAATGATAATATGTTTGAAAAAAGAGGTTATGGTGGAGTTAGGGGTCGTGGGAATAGATCACATATATGTTGTGATCCTTGTAAAGGAAGTAGTCATCTGGTTGATAGATGTTGGGAAAAGCACCCTCACCTAAGACGCAATATAAATCGAATGAGTGAGCCTTTATTAGCTCAAACTATCGATACTCAGATTTCTATGGATAAACTAACTCAATTCTTTCAACATTTTACAAAAAATGGCTATTCTTCCACACAAGATCTTCCGCGTGAGTCAGGTAATTGTTATGCTCTCCAATCCCCTTTTCCCTCTAATAATGTATTGATTCAAGGGCTACAGATCATATGACTGGAAATAAGAATTATTTGTCTGCTTATCAAGATGTGTTTGATAAAGTCCATGTATTTAATTGCAAATGGTTCACTCATCCGTGTTAAAGGGATAGGTAGAACTAATTTTTTTTCAAAAAATACCAATTATGATGTTCTTTTTATGCACCCATTCCCTTCAAACATTCTTTCTGTCAGTAAACTAACTCAAAGCTTGAACTACGATGTTATTTTTTCTTCTTCTACTATTTCCTTTCAGGATCGGGTCACTGGGAAGATGATTGGTGAAGTGAAATTGTCTCTAGGACTTTATTATATTGATCAGAAGAATAAAGTCTTGGTTGCCAATAATGAATACTTGAGCAAGATTTGGAATTCTAGACTTCGTTATCCTGCCAATAAATCTTTATTTTATTTAAAACCTGAATTATCCAATTGTGATGTGTGTCATTTGTCAAAGCAGCCAAGACTTCCCTTTTAGCCTTCAGGAAATAAGGCTGAAATTTTTTTTGACTTGATTCATTCTGATGTGTGGGGGCCTGCTCCGATTGAGTCTTATAATGAACTGACATATTTTCTGCTTTTCATTGATGATTTCTCTAGGATGACCTTGATATATTTGCTTAAATTCAAGAGTGAAGTATTTTGAAAAATCTAAGGTATTTTCAAATCTAGTTAAAACCCAATATATTGCCAAGTTCAAAATTCTACATTCGGATAACGGATCCGAATATATAAATAATATTTTTTCTTAATATCTAGCGGATCTAGACATTATACATCAGACATCTTGTGTCTCTACTCCCCAACAGAATAGGGTGTCTGAAAGGACAAATAAATACTTGCTTAAAGTTACTCGATCTATTATGTTCGAAAAAATGTCCCTAAATTTTTTTAGTTTGAAGATATTCTTACTACATGTTATTTGATTAATAGGCTACCAAGCAAGGTATTTGGGAATAAGTCTCTAATTGAATTTCTGAAGGGAAAGAAAAATGATATATCTCATTTACGTATATTTAGATGTGTTTGCTTTGTTCACAATAATTCTCAAGGAAGAGATAAATAGGATCCTCGGGCTTTTAAATGCATTTTTATGGGCCACTTTTCAATAAAAAAGGGATATAAATGTTATGACTTCAAAAATAAGAAATTTTATATTTCTCGGGATCTAACATTAAATGAAAATGATTCATTTTTCCAAAATTTCAAATCAAGCAATTTTGATAAAGGGAATTAGGGTGAGTGTTCAGGAATGTTTCCTATAATAAATGGTAGAAACACACAAATCATCCAAAAAGATCAGAAAGAACACTAAAATAATGTTGAAAGGGATCTTGTTAAAAAACATGGAGAATCAGGTGATCATGAACAAGAAGAACTCGTGGTCCTATCTCATGATGCTAACTCTCCTAATTTTCCATCCTTACGCATGTCTGATAGTGTTTTTCGTCATCCTTCACATTTGAAAGACTTTTTTACTTATCATGTTGGTTCATATCCCATTCAAAACTATTTATCTTATTACAATGTGTCCCAATTATATTATGCTTTTCTTTCATACATTTATGAAAAAGTTGAGCCCGCATCTTTTCATGACGCTCGTTTTCAACCTGTGTGGAGGAGAGCCATGAAAGAAGAATTACTTGCTTTGGACAAAAATCACATGTGGGATATTGTCCAATTGCCAGTTGGAAAAAATCATGTTGGATGTAAGTGGAACTACAAGATCAAGTATAATAGTGATGCGTCAATTGAACGATACAAAGCAAGGTTGGTTGCCAAAGGATTCACTCAAACCTATGGGATTGACTCTAAGGAGACTTTTGCTAATGGGAACCGTTCGAATCATTATATCTGTTGTCGTTAACCATGGTTAGAATCTTTAACAAATGGATGTTAAAAATGCTTTCCTACATGGAGATCTAGAAGAAGATATCTACATAAATCTTCCTCTAGGACATCCCATGGAAGGAAAGCCTAGAATTGTATGCAAATTAAAAAGGACTTTATATGGATTAAAACAATCTCCCCGGGCTTGGTACGCTAAGTTGAGTGATGCTCTATTTAAAGTATGATTTAAGAGAAGCTCCGTTGACTCCTCCATGTTTGTAAAGAGAAATTTGAAGGGAGTTATTATTGTGTTGATTTATGTTAATGTCATTGTTATCACGAGAAATGATGAATAAGGGATTTCGAACTTAAATGCTTACTTTCACAAAAAAATTGATATTAAGGATCTAGGAAAATTGAAATATTTCCAAGGGATGGAAGTTGCCTATTCTAAAAAAAGAAAATTTTTGATTCAACGAAAGTATGCCTTGGACTTATTAAAAGCAACTGGAAACTTAGGAGTGAAACTAATTGAAACTTCCTTCGAGATAAACAGTTAGATTTATTCATCTGATGGAGAATCCCTTGAGGATATTGGAAGATATCAAAGATTGGTAGACATATTAATATATATGACTATAACTAGTCCTGATATATGTCATGATGTAGGAGTTGTCAGCCAGTATATGCATACTCCTAGAACAAATTACCTTGAAGTCGTTGAAAGAATTCTAAGATATTTAAATGGTTCTTCAGGAAAAGGAATTTTGATGAAAGATAATTCACATGTCAATATTATGGGCTATACTGACGCAAATTGGGCTGGAAATCAAAATGATAGAAGGTCTACAAAAGAATACTGTATGATGGTAGGAGACAATCTTGTTACTTAGAAAAGTAAAAAGCAGTCTGTGGTTGCCAGATCAAGTGCAGAATCTGAATATCGAGTTATAACATCTAGAACTAGTGAAAATATCTGGATAAAGTCTCTTCTCCAAGACATGGGATTTCAAACTAAAGAACCAATTGAAATGTTTTGTGATAATTATTCTGCTATTTATATTGCTACTAATCTTGTATTTCATGAGAGAACCAAACACATTGAAGTCGATTGCCATTTTTGTACGCGAAAAGGTTTAAGATAAAATAATTAGCACCCCTTATATTCGAAGTAAAGACCAGCTTGCCGACATATTTACAAAGGCAGTATGAAAATCAAGGTTCTAACAAATTCTTTCCAAGTTGGGCTCTATTGATATCTTTGCACCAACTTGAGGGAGAGTGTTGAAAATGTGTTGCCACCTCGTCGCCACCACATTGCCAGTCTGTCCTACCGTGGTTTTCTTGTTGGTTGTTTTTTATTTTTGGGAGGTTAACATATATCATGAGATATGATAGATTTTTATGGGACTATGTATTTTTTCCATGACAGAATAAATGATACAATGCTCACCGTGGACGTAGGCCATTGTCGTAAATCTTGTCTCTTTCTGTGCATGTGATTTTCTATTTTTGCAATAACCTATTTATTAATCTTAGTAAAAAGAATTTCCATAATAAACACTATATATATTAAAAAAGAAAGTAATGTCTCGAGATTCAATAGAAGCTTCCCAAATTTTGAAGGATTAAATTTACGTGTTATGATATTTTCCCATTTTAAAGCTGAAGAACGTAAAAACCATGTAGGTCTTTTGTCTGGTGGAGTTGTGATCATGCAGGAGCACGCAACACGGGCTGGATTGCATTTCCACATATGCGGCTTTGAAAGTGTGAAGCATCCATCTTTAAGATGGATGCACGTAGGTGTTCCATTTAAAAATAATGGAAACTAACTGTCTAAATGTTTATTATTATTTTTAATTTTTAAAATTTATTTATTTTTTTAAGTCTTAAAATCAACCTTAAAAATAGATTTAATAAGAGGCCAACATTTCTCCATATGCGGGCTTGGTCGCATAGAAACCGGGTTACGGACTGGATTTTCGGTCCTCAGAATCAGACAGTGCGCCAATGCGGTCTCCCCTTTCCTCCCTGGTCGGAGAGATTCTGATTCCATTCTTCATTGCAAATATAGAGCAGGTCGACGATGTCACTGCATTATCCTCCTTTCTCTCTCTCTTCTTCTTCTCCTTATCTTCCTCCCAACCTGTTTCTCATATCTCCATCCTCAATCACAACTACTTCTTCACCCTCCATTAGAGTTTCACTCTCATCACCATCACCATCACCATCTTCTTCTTCGTCCTCTTTCAAACCCAAACCACCCCATTTAAGGTCCAAGAAATGTATTCTCTCTCCTTCCCCCTCTTCTTCAATGGCTGCAAGGGACATGGTCATAGACTTCGGAAAATACAAGGGGACGATGCTGGGTACCCTCCCTTCGAAGTACTTGCGGTGGCTCTGCAAAAATTTAAGGGCTGGGGACTATTTGGAGTGGGCAAAGAGAGCAGATGAGGTCCTTGAAGACCCTGTTTATTTAGATCGAATTGAATGGGAGCAAGCTGATGCTCTCCTTACTGGTAATAGCAACATTCGTGTTGAATATCCAATCTCTCATCGCTTGCTTGAGCTTAGCCAGAGGTTTGAGTGGGACAATGATAATGCAGATGGTTGGAAACGGATTGATTTTTCTCTCTTGGGCACCTCAAAGGGGGCGAGAATCCCTCGAATTAGGGATCGAAAGGGCTTTTCTTCCCATAATACAATGTTACGGAGACAGAGCAATGTGGGTTCTGCTCAAATGATGGATAGAGAGGTTTTTCCTTTGAAGAACAATTTGGGATCTGCTCATATGAGAGATGGAGAGGTTTTCTCTTCTAAGAGAGATGAGGGTTTTACACAAACTAGAAATATAGAGGTTTTCTCTTCTAAAAAAAATAAGGGTTCTTCTCATATTGGGTCTAGGGTACCTCATGGAGCAGATGGTGAAGAGAGTGGTCTTCGTGAGGAGCTATTGAGGCGGAGGCGTGAAGGTAGGAGAGGGAGGCAGAGGTTCAGGAATGAAGAGCTCAGAGCCAGTGGGGATGGACTGGAAGAGAAGTCGGCTTTGGGTGGTGTATTTAATCCTTTTCCTGGACGTGAGTCTCTTCTTATGAAGATGAATATTATTCCACCATGAGAGTAACGCTTTTACTGGTTGGGCTTCTTTATTATGCATTATTGGAACTGGTACTTATATAGTTTTGTAAGTTTTATTGATGGGTAGAAGTTGAGGACTCTCTCTGTAACCAGAGGTTCTATCCCACCCTAATGAATGCCTCTAGAGGTTTAAAAGTTGATTGCTTGTGATTGTAGCAGGTATAATCGTCAGCCATATTAATCTTTGACCCTCCTGAGCTTTTTCATTGAACAAACATATTGAACTTGCGGAAGTCAGAACATTTTATTAGAAAGATGAGAATCATGCATAACTTCTGTACAGCAGAGCATCACATGGGTTTGTGGTTATAAATCTTAAGCTTCTAGGATTAAAAGAGCTTGTATAATAATATATTGCTGTGTTCATTTGAATCGGGATAACTGTGGACATGATGGAACATAAGCTCTAACAAAGAACCTTATACTTTTTCTGAACCTTATACTTTTTCCAACCGAATGAACGGAATTTTGTCCTTGAATCCAAGGGCCAGATCCAGAGCTTGAAACAGTTGATCCCGATCTGATCTCATCTGGTGGGACTTTCCATTGCCTTCCTCAAGAAAGAAAGGGTACCCCTCCTCCCATCTTGCCGTCAGAGGAAGAGCACTCCCCGGAATAAACAGGTATTGGACCTGAGGGAGGGCTTTCTCATTTGAATCCTAAGGGAAAATGTTTACAAGTAGAATAATAAGTATAAAATTGAAACAAAACCAAAGGCAATATAGAAAGTCCAAAAAAGCTAAAAAAAGTAGACAAAACATGGATTTAGAAAACTTGGTTTATAATTGGAGATATTTTAGAAAATTCCAAAAAACTGAGAAAATATAAAAATTGGGCATATGACAAGAAAAACTCATAAATCATTTCAAAAAATCCAAATTAAATACATAGTTATACATTGATTTCATATTTTATATTTTTTTTGCTATTTTAAAAAATTTACAGGTGGCCCCAGTTGAACCTGAGTACTTGGCTTTAGCAAGGAGCCAAATAACTTGGCCGTGGCTGAGTGGACTCGACCAAGTTTTCAATCATTGATGCATATCTACTTGATTTGATGAAAATACTCTTTGCTAAGTAAAATAAGATAAACAGGCCATCTCATATCCTTGTGCTTTCTACACTTCCCAATAAATGTTAAAGCAGGTACTTAAAAATTGAGGTGTATATGTGCCTTGTAAGTCATGTCATGCCATTCCTAGACAGAGATCTGAAGTTATTTTAGATGGTAGTTTCTGAGTAAAACTTTTACTATAGGAAAGAAGTTTTTTCAAGTCATGTTCCCAAGTTATAGTTGAAGTCTTGCCGTATTTGTAGTCCATCTGAGCAATCCCTGTACTTGTTAATGGATTTCAAGATGTATAATAGTATATAGTTCTTGAGGTTGTCTTTCTTGTGCATTCACTAAGTGGCTAATGAGTTGGCCGACTCCCTTGCCAAGGAGGGTAGATATCACTTAAAACTTGGGAGATTTCATCCAATTATGACTGACCATAGGGGAGGTTCCATATCCCCTGAAAGTGTTGTTTATAGACTTTTAGCTTTTCTCTCCTCACTTTTGCATGCACTACGCATACTTCTGACATGCAATTAGAATTTGAGTTATCTTAATTTTAGGAAAAAAGAGAGGTTGAGGTGGTGTCTCGGTCCAATTGCTTGTATATTGTGGCTCACTGCAACTGCTACGTGTTACCCTCTTTTTGCATTTGTAGCTCACTGCAATTGCTATGTGTTAAGATCAGGAGTCCTGAAGGTTCTGTAGGTGTTTTGACAGTATCATAAGACTTCCTTAATGTCATTGCCTGCTATGGAGGTTCTCCGTCCCTGTTAAACCAATATGATGAACTATAATGTAGATATGACATTGCTTTTCCAGTTATTCTTTTGCCATCCAAGCAGGGAGCTGAGAAGGTGAGTGATACTATTGTGGACTTTGTTGTTTTAAGGATTCTCTTCGGTCTTGATCAGTCCCTTAGCAACTTGTAATATGTATTAGATTGTTGACAATTTTCCACTTCGATGGGATTTTGAGGTAATGAACAATATTTATGTTTGGGAAGTCAAAGATATTGCATTCCTCAATTATCCAAAACCATAGGCTATCATGAGGGTAGAGTACCTATTCTATCTTCTGTTAGCTTCCGACAATGACACGGTGTTTTGGAATGCTTGAGGCATATTTTTGGCAATTCTCAGTTATGTTCTTCTCTTACTCCATATGATGGATCGATTGATGCAGTGACTGCCATTTGCTTCATGTAGGAAATCTATGTTTAACATTTATTTGTGGATTATAGGAAATGGGTCATTTCTTTCATGGAGTTGGAAGAAATATCTGAAATATCATCCCAAGCCAAGGATTTTGACCATCTTGGGTTGTAAATATTTTACCAATAGTACCACAAAACTATTGTATCTGGTTTGGGCAAGACTTCAAAGTAGGTCAATGTGTTTAGAAGGCCAGGTATTTTCCCTCTCTTTTTGTCCCTACAATGTTAATTTTGTATCATGGCCCACATTAGGAACATCTGTATTCAATCTTGAGAGATTTGAGAAGATAATGTTATTACAATTAAGGCAACGCTGACCTTCTTGCTGCATAGCATCATGTCTGTCTCCCTTTTGAAAACATCACCTTGTGCACGAATGAGTTGGGACTAGCACAGACTTACACCCATGTATCGTAAGCATGTTGATATCAAGGTTTGTGGCTTCACACTGGGATGATTGGGTTGGTCCATAATGGTTATTCTCCTGATTTCTTTGGTGGAAAAAAAGTGATTTTAAGGATTTTCATGTTGACTGGGAATGGCATATTGAAGGAACCGACGATTTGGATTTGGAGATCAAGGTATTGTTGTTACATTTTCTAGGGGTGTATCTTATTTAAAAGTTGTTGATGATTTGGTTAGTGTGCCGTTTACAGCTGATAATAGAAGTTGGTGTTTGAGTATGTGGTGCAGTTAAGACCTTGCATTGTCTAAGACTCTGGGTGGAGAATTGTTTAATTGATGGTGGCTGCTACTCTAAAGGAGGAGATTTGGATGAGGGTGATATGGAAGAAAATATGGAACTTCTGAGGTTTCCATAAAATGTCTATTTGAAGAACAGTGAAAAAACAAAGTGGTGGCAGATAAAGGGGAGCTTGTGTAGAAAGCCTTAGGAAGGCTCTAGCTTTGTAAGCATGTCTATCCATGTTTAATACAATTTTAAAAAGGGGAAATATCTCCATGCACCAAAATACTATTTTGGTGTACCATTTCCCATCAGACTTTAAAAACTTTATGGCGGCATAGGTTTTTTTAATAATAAAACTGTGATAGGCTTGCCATCCGTTGATTATAAAAATAAAATTCATGAGGCTTGTGTTCTAGAAAGATATAGTCGGAGAATGTTTCCTATTAGGAAGCATGGAGGGCAAAAGCACCATTGGTGCTCGTTCATATAAATACACAATGCAATCCCCAACTCTTAGCCAAGACAATATTCTCTTTATAAATGATTTGTCAATAATGTCATGTGTTTATTTTATCAAAGAAAAATCAAAAGCCTTTTATATTTTCAGGTAATTGTGAACTCCTGTTTGAGTGTCAAAACCATCTGGAAATAAAAAATTCATGCCATGATAGAGGTGCAAAGTTTACTTCTCATTAATTTAAAAAAATTTAGGAAAAAGTTGGTGTTCATAGGCAAGCTACTACATATAGTACACCACAAAATAGAGTTACAAAGTGTAAAAATAAGGCAATAGTTGAAAGGACAAGAATTAAATGCTTAACGAGAAAACTCTGCCTAGTATTTTATTATGTTAAGGTAATTTTTACTGCAATTTATTTGCTTACATAGAAGTACAACAAAATCTGAATTGAATGCCTTTAGAAACCAGGAGTAGGATAAAACCACTAATTAGTGAATTTAATTTTTTTGTTGCATTTGTTATACTCGTGTTCCAGTAGAAAGAAAAAGAAAGTGAAAAATGTACTTTTCAAGGTTACAGTAATGAATAAAAATGAACATTGATTATATATTCTAAAAACTAAGAAATTGAGGGTAGATGCGTGATTTTTAATGAAAATGATGCTTGGACTTGAAATAAAATGCAAAGGATATAGCCAAAAGGCAGTGCAGGAACAAACAATTGTACTTCATAAAGAACAACGGAATGCTCTTACATATTGGAAGAAAAAGAGGAGACATTATCTCCAAGGATACGTTTAACTACATCATCAACTATTACATTGAATTCATCATGCATCAAGCCTCTCCAAGATAGAACAATTGAAAAACAATATGAACATCACAAATTCACCTTTAACCAAAGAACTATGTGTTGATGGTATAAGACCAATGGGCTAGAAATGCAATCTTTTAAAAAAATTTCTATTGTATAAAAACTCAAGGGTTTAAATGCATGAATATCTCAATACAGAACCATAATATATATATTCCAGCCTACAAATATGGTTTATACACATTTGAATAATAAAATTCAATCCTAATACGTCCCTTACAAATCCCTTAACTCAAAAATTCAATTAAATTGAATACGATATTCAAATATTCATATTGTACATCTCTACAACATATTGCATGCCTTGCATTCGCAATTCCTCATTATATTAAAATTATATGATAATTTCATCTTCATTCTTCATCTACATCATATATCATAATATCTCATACACATCATACACTTGATCATAATAATTCAATAATATTTCAATTCGTACAAACAATAATGCATAACATTAAAGCTCATACCAAAAGATTAAAAAATAATCTCAATATTCACACAACATACTCAATTTAACCAATCATGAATCTATTTAATAACTATAAATATATCAAATTAACATGCAAACATACATTGGGAAACCATAGTTCGAACCCCTTGTGCCCGAGCCACGAAAGGGCCTTTGAGGACTTAACTTTGTCCTATTGTCTAAGATACAATGATAATAATAACTCAAGGAGATCAATCAAATAGGATGCAAATGATCACATTTATTTCACTTAATGGGGATAAAATCATGAGAGAGACATGTATCAAAATAACCCTTCAAAGTTTGAGAGAGATACTACACAAAATAAGGAAGTTGTGGTGAAACTACACTATGTGGTTTATAAGCGACCACAAGAACTTTTCAACATTAAAAAAAGAACTCAATAGACTATTTTTATGCTCAAATATGATGAAATAAACCTCTCATTAGTTGTATATTCTCAGTAAAAATTTCAAAAAAATAAGATCAAGAAATCAAGTTGAAACTACTCAAGATCATGGAGTAGTCAAACTAGTCTACACATATTATGTGTATGAACTATACTATTGCTTTGTGACTCTTCAAATGTCAAGTTTTCATGACCAAAAATGAAGAAAGCTACTGTAAATTAAGAATTACAGCAAGCTTTGATAATGGAAATGAGGTAGGAATTAAATATATGAGAAGAAAAATCAATACCTTAATATAGAAATAGTATGAGCTTGATTACATAAATGATGGACTACTCCATGGAAGGGTTTCAAATGAAAGCTCAAGGAAAAAGATAGTCTTATGGGTGACCATATTTTTGTCAAAGGCTCTCTCTCTCTCTCTCTCTGAAGTGAATACTCAAGTTAGGGTTATAATTGATCCCATAAATTACTGTTATACTTAGATCATAAAAATGGATTTGATTTTGATCTTTGATGCCTTAGATTAATGGCACATAAGAGGCTATTATCCAAGCCACTCATCCATATCTTATTACCAAGATCAATAGATGAGCTTTTGATACCTTTGACTCCTTAAAACCTAGGTTTGTAGTCATTGTACCTTGAAGCCCTTAGTTCCATATTTTATTTCTCATTAAGTCCAAATTCATGTTTAGACTTATGCCCATAGTTTTTGAATAATTTGTGTGAGTAAATAAAATACAAGGACATGGGTATAAAGGCAATATGAGACATCCACACATGTGAATAAAATATCTTATGACATCATAAATAGGATTTTAACAACACTAAAGTTTCATATGGGTCAAGCCCATAAGGTGGTGCCACATAAGATATACTCACATGCTACAAAATCATATATGGATAATAATATGAATTAAATTAATTCTCAAAATTTCATGACTTCACACATTCCAAAAATGACACATATGAGCAAAAAACAAAATGTAACTTAAATCAAACTTAAGTCATAACAATATATAACACTTTAAATAGCACGATAACATGTTATAACATAATACCAACAAAGAGATTAATGACAAATAGGTCCCCACATAGATATGGTGTCAGCATGATGTCATCCACGAGTGGGGAGGTGGGGGTGTCACGTGGAATCCATATGGCCATTTGGGATGCATGTGACTCATTGTTTGGTATTTATGTCAAACAAATTTGAAAATCATATTTTATTGCTTAAAAAAAAACTGAAAAAATCTCTAAAAATCCGAAAAATTCTCTAAATAATTTCTCAATATTATTACACAATTTTTAATCAATATAAAATATTTTATCATCAATTTTAGATTAATATGGGCCAAAGGTAAATAAGATCTCTAGACTTATAACACTAGTTGGAGTCTTCCATTGGGCTAACCTGAACAACGTTCCATCAGTATCTCAAGCCACCCAATGGACCTATGCGCCACAATCTATGGCAGAGACACATAATTGGTCACATTAAAGTCGCTGAGCCAGGCTTCCCATCACTAGAGGTTCAATGGATTACTGGTGTATCCCTGTGGGACATGTTCCTACTCAAATACAAGGGTCATTTCAAAGCACATGCGCACTAGCTCTTCTAAGTCGGATAATACTATAGAAGAGTGACTTCTCCATACGACTGTAGGTGCACATGCCATGTAATGGTCTTGTGTCATGATACGGGCTTATGTCCCATGAGCCGACCATTCTATACAGGGCGAATATTCTTTTCAATACTTGAGTTCTATTATTCTCGATTGGATTCTCAAAGCCCTGGCTTATCACATCAACTATGAGGCATTCTAATCAATATAGTCCTGACTGGGAGGTGGCCCTCACACCTCCCTGAGAGTTCACACTTTTAAAACGTATATTCTCAATGCCTCAAATACTCGCGGTATATGAATTTGAGCCCTAGTGTGCCAAACCCCTAGATTCAGTCTCTCTCTAACTCCCACTTAACGTAAGACTATTGACTTTAAGACTAAGACTATTGACTAGACCTTGAAAGGCCACATAGCCAACACTATGAAGTTATAATGAAGCAAGAAATAATGAGTGAAAGCAATGATAAAAGAAATTGAAAAGAATAACACATGGGAGTCAACAGATATTAATGAAATTGAATATGTCATTTTAAAAAAAATTAAATTTTGATGCACTATACAAAAGCATAAGGCACCAGTTATGATTAAAGGGTACTTGAGGCAATTAGATACAGATTTGCATTGAACTTTAGCTTCATTTGCTCCTGTGGGTACATAGAATTTTGTTAGCTCTTAGCCGCACAAAAGTTCTCTTTGTCAAATAGCATTTTTAAATGAAGAAATTGATGAAGATGTCTAACCAAAAGGCTTTGTGGTTGAAGAAAAAGACAAAAATTTTACCAAGAGATCTGATACCGTATTTGCAGCAAGTTAGCATTCTAGATTGATGTAGAATCCAAGCCAAACCCATTTGGGAGTTGCCAAACAGGTAATTAGATATTTTAAGGGTACGGTAGGCTATGGAGTATGGTAGAACTCAATTGAAGATTCAAAGTTGATTGCATACTCGGAGAGCAGTTGGCGGATCTACCAAGTATCAAAGATAATGGGTATACTTTCACCTTAGGCAACAGAGTAATTTGCTGGGAAATTGAACAGCAATAAATCATGGCTTTATCATCTGCAGAAGTTGAATATGGCCGAAGTAACTATGATTTACCACGCACTTGGCGTTAGAAGAATTCTTGAAGACTTCAAAGAAGACAGAAAATAAAGAGATCAAACTTTTGTGATAAGTCTACAATTGTAATTGGAAGAAACCCATTTTCTCATAGCTGGACCAAAAGATTTCTATTGAAGTATCATTTCATCAAAGATGATGCGGCAAGAGGAGAAATTGAACTCAAATTTTGCAAGACAAGTAAATAGATGGTGTATATCGTACAAAAGCATTGCCAAAAGGAAAAATTCTTTATTTCTGAGAATGTTGGATGTAAAAGATCAATGTGCATCAAGGAGGTGTTGAAATCAATGCATAATCCCTGTCTTCGAAAGAAGCATCCTCACAACTCAAGAAACCTCTAGATTCTCCATTAAATGAAAGCAGGCAAAGAAAACTCTGGATTCCTCATTTAATGAAGATTGGTGGAGTCCATCTCTTATAAAACTTGGTGGGTTCTTGCATATAAATAGATGTCCAAGGTAGAATGTGGGGCAAGGAAAAGAACTAGTGCTGTAAGAGAGAGAGGGTGATCTAAGAGAGAGGGAAATAGTGAGGTAAGGGAAAAATAATATACTAACAAAGTTAAGAGAGATTTCCATTTCGTATTTTCTCTGTTAAATTTAGTTTATGACCTCTCTCTAAAGCACTTCATCATCAACCATATCATATTTCTTCCTATACTGACCTGGTTAGGTCTAGGCTAGAACTGCACCTAATCCAATGTGGTTTTCATTCCTAGTTCTAACACCACTATACTAATGCCTTCAAAAAGCTAACTCCTAATCTACTTGAAAAAACGGGTAGCGGTGTGTCTTCCCCTGAAATAACCTAAAAAAAAAAAAAGAACACAACTGTCAGCTCCACCATTCTAGAGTTAAAGTTGCTGGTGGCCTTTTCAATGAGCTGGGTTTCAAACTATGTCCCATAAGTGCCTCAGCAAACAATGCTGCCTCCACCTCTCACAGTTCTAGTATGCTTATACCCATACATTTCATGTGGATGACAATAATGAAGTGCACAAGGTAAGTCGGATGTCATCAGTAGGTAACAAATTCTCAGGAGTCTAGAACAATCCCACGCAGGCTTCGCATTGTCGAAAAATATAAGGTACAACAGGCCGTTCAAAATGCATTAGGAATATCGGAT
Source organism: Amborella trichopoda (assembly GCF_054954075.1). Taxonomy (NCBI): domain Eukaryota; kingdom Viridiplantae; phylum Streptophyta; class Magnoliopsida; order Amborellales; family Amborellaceae; genus Amborella; species Amborella trichopoda. The sequence continues at coordinate 29,392,087 of NC_142342.1, forward strand.
CCATCTTTTGCAAATTTTGAAAATGGAATAGGCCATTGCACCAACATGTAATAAGGGACCGACTTTTCACTTTTTACATTCCGCGAACACGTAGGGGTGTTAACAGGCTGGGCACGAGCCAGGCCCGAAATCATGTAAGGACCGGCTTGTTAACTCCCCTAACAGCATCGTACCATGGAACCACGGTTGGAGTTCTTCCTTGTACTTGAATGCGGGTTTGGTGTAACTCAGATGCATGTGGACTTGACCCAGTTGGGTCGAAGAAAAATGGACCTGAAAGACTCTCCATGTCCAATGTTCGGGTCTTGACCTCAACGTTAGTTGACCAGATTGCCACCCCTATCCAAAAGACGCCAAGCCAACAAATCCTTTTCTTTATGGGTGTGGTTTCTTATAGGTTGCAACCTTAAACAATCCAAGTAAGGTGCACCTCCAAATTTTATAACATGTAATTTTGATGTAAAATATTATTAGGATTGTTTGAAAATTTATTTTCATATCTAATTATAAAATTTTAAAATCCAAAAAATGGTTAAAATCAAGATAATCTATAAACATAGGAAAATCTTGAAAGCGGTCTAGATAATGTGTAGCAAGATGCATTATTTCTTGGACTCAGGATACTTTTTTTTATTCATATTCATACATCACAATGACGAGATTATCAATTAGAGGGTTTTCAACATTGAAACAACGTTCTTCGATGGGTTTTTGAAGAACATATGTAATTCTACATTTTAAAGATGCAGCCTTATATAAACTTTTCCTTTCTTTATTAATGGTTTGAGTTCTCAAGTTATAATGCTTACAGTGAACAGGAAAGAGAAACAAAATCCATTAGAAGGTTCAATAATAGAGCATCCTCTATGTAGTATAACTGTTTGTTTTCAAGAAAAATATATTTTGATGCAACGTCGAGTTGATGCGGCAATGTCATGCAACATTGTAATGTCATGGCTTGAATTCTACAATATGGCCCTTATGGAGTATAAATTGGCTTAGAAATAATAAAAAGAAAGTATATAATGATACAATTTATTTTTAGTACAAGGCGGTCACAATTAATCTTGACCATTACATGTGAAATTGGTTGGATGCATTTCTTTCATTGACCAATCTCAAAGTTCAAATTTTTTTTTTCTTAAACTTTGTGATAACCCAAGCTATCATATTTCACACCGGATTATTGTAAATATTTGTGACCTCCCTATATCAAAGATAAATGGACTCATTGTATATAACCCCACTAATAAAATACAAATATTTTCAGGTGCTCACTCTAGAAACTTAGGATTAAGGTGTAAACTTTACACTAGGTGCACCTTAAAAATCCATTAGAAAATGTTTTCATGATGCAGGAACACTATCTATTTGATCATCTGACCTTGAGATGTATGCAATATGAAAATGAAAAAAAGATCTCAAATCCTGGAAATGGTAGATCTTATAATGCATTACCTAGAGTATCCATTTTCAAGAGTTTAGGTGTTTATAGATCTACTCAACATATAAATTTCACAATTAGGGGTAAAAATAAATTTTTGGATCATCATAATGGTTTTCGATGCCAAAATTGCATCTTCTAACACAATTTAGAGGTGCATCTTACTTTGATTGTTTAAGTTTAACGCCTTATACAAATCGCACTGATCATGTAATTCATGCCATACAAGGCGAGTGCTTCCATATAACGACGTTGGGGATTCTTTTGGATATTAGAATTCCCATATCATCTTTAGTCAAACTAAAAATCAAGTTGTAAAAAAAAGAAGAAAAAAAAAGCATGATTTTTAGTTCAAAAAATGCTTCAAATCAATTCCCCTCAAAGATAAGACTTTAAAGAGGGACCAGTTCTAAGGGTTTGGGAGTCCTCTTTTAAAGGAAATTTATCAAAAGATACCTAAATTTCAATAATACAATTTATTGTCTTTTAACTATTCCAATACATGTCATGTGTAATTTGATGGGTATTTTAGAATTAAATAAAAAAAACAAGGAAATAATTAATATTTCATTTGTGTTTGGATAAAATTTCTTATTTTTATGTTTCGTATTTGGAATTGTTCAAACAAAAAAAAAAAAGAGGTAAATTATCGTATAAAAAGTTAATTTTTTGGGGACCCCAGCCACACATTTTTTTGTTGTCTACCCAACTAGAAGATCGTTTCCCTCATGGAAAAAGTTCGTATAAGGTTGAAACCTTATTTGGAGAAATAAGTTTGCATTAATGTGCATCGTCCATTTTATATGGATAGTGCAGATTGGATACTATTTAAACAGACATGTCATATATAACGTTGTCTTATAATATGTGTTAAATTTATACCGTTAAAATAAAATAGACGGTAGTATCACAACTTTATTTCTACATGTAAAGTTGCAACCTCATACAAACCACACCATGTCTTCATTTGTACGTTATTTATGTATTTATTTATTTATTATTTGTTTGATCTCATCCATATTTCGATAGTTCTTTCTTTTATTTCAAAAAGAAAATCTTTACTTTCACATACTTTATTGAAATTAAGAAAAGAAAAAGTTTATATACGGTTGCAACTTTAAAATGTAGAATTACAGATGTACCTCAAAAAATCCATTGGAAAAGGTTGATTTAATGTTGAAAAACCCTCTAATTGATCATCCCAACATCGAGATATATGAATATTCTTTTAAAAAAATTTGAATCTAAAAAATAGTGCATCTTGCAACACATTATTTAGACCGTCCATTTTCAAAATTTTTATATATTTATAGATCTACTTGATTTTAACCATTTTTGAAGTTTAAAATTTTATAATTATATATAAAATTTTCAGATAATTTTAAGAATTTTTTAAAACCAAAATTACATGCTATGATAAAACTTGGAAGTGCGTCTTAATTGAATTGCTTAAAGTTGCAACATCATAGAAACCACACCCATTAAGAAAAGACTTCACTTACTAAGTAAGGTTAGCTCTTCTTAGGGCTAGAGCTAGTTCAAGAGTAGATCTTCTTGGTACTAGGGCTAGTGTAAGGAAAGCTGTTCCTAGGTCTAGCCTAGGGAAGGTTAGCTCCTTGCAAGGGTAGCAGAGAAAGATTTGGTGGTGCTATGAAACCAAATTTTAAGGAGAAAAGATTTGAAATTAGGAACTTGCTCCAAATCTTGCACTTCAAGATGCTCTTGAACTGTCCATTTATAAAAGCCGAGTCAATTACGTACCCAAAAAAAAGCCGAGTCAATTACTTAAAATAAAAAGAATAATGATCCTATGAGACCGTCCCACAACCATATGTATAGGACTTCAAAAGATCACTATTAAATTTGACACAAATATCTAAAAAAATCAAGTCCTACACCCATGTAATAACTTTTCTATAGATATGTGCCAAATTTAATGGTGATCCTTTGATGTCCTACACACATGGATGTGGAAGGGTCTCATAGGATCATTACTCAAATAAAAAAAAGGATGCAGTTAGTATACAGACGCCTCCGTAGGTGTAAAGGTACGGTGCCCCTCAAATTTTATCATGGCATATAATTTGGATGTAAGATGTTATTACGATTCTCTCAAAATCTATTTTGGGAAAGGTTTTAATGCTTCTCCTACAGTATAGAAGTTCTATCCTTTCCCTACCATCCAGCTGTCCAATTTTGATCAAGAGAGCCACTCACCGTTTGATCTTAGATTCGACGTCGCAAAATATTTTATTTTTAATTTTTTTTATACAAATTGTATGAATATGAAATTTGGTTCGTTCCATCTTCTCATTTGGGAGAACCTATAAAAAATATTAAAAATAATTTTTCGAAAAAATATAATGACCAAAATACCCCTTGAATTTTTCAGGGGTATTTTAGTCATTTTATTTTATTGAAAATATTTTTTTTATATTTTCGCTTGTACGAGTTTAATAGAGGAATGGACATCCAAAATTTGGTGTCAAAATAGTTTATAGAAAAAAAAATAGTGTAGAGACGTGACATTTTGATTGGGGCATTCTTAGCCCTCTATTCAGAAGGGACAGTTGGATAAAGGGGACGATAGAACTTCTATGTTGTAGGGGAAGCATAGAAAGCCTCTTCATCTATTTTTATATCTAATTATAAATTTGAATTTAAAAAATGGTTAAGCTTATCCATCCATTTTTATATCTAATTATAAAATTTAAATTTAAAAAACGGTTAAAATCAAGCAGATCTATAAACATATGAAAATCTTGAAAATGAGCGGTGTAGATAATATGTTATAAAATGCACTATTTTTGAGACTTAAAATCTCTTTATTATTCATAGTCATATATCTCGATGTCGAGATCATCAATCAAATGGTTTTTGAACATTAAAACTGCCTTTTCCGATAAATTTATGAGGGGTATCCGTAGTTCTACGTCATAAGGTAGCATCCTTATATAAACTTTTTCCATAGAAAAAACCGAGTCAATTTGGTTTTGCAAGACCACCATATGCACTCCCCTTCAGCCAAATAGAATAAAAGGACAGTTAAATGAAGAGCAAAAAAAAAAAACGAAAAGAAAAGAAACGGTAGGCATTTTTTACCGGAGAAAACTCTCCCTCACAAAAAGCAAGGTATTTTAGAATACCTTTTCAAAGAAGAAGGAGAGGGAGAAAACTCTCCCTCACAAAAAAAAACACAAGCAAGGTATTTTACAATACCATTTCAAAGAAGAGAAAGAGAGAGGGCTCAGCATTTTTAAGAAGGGGGGGTAATCGAACCCCAGTCCTTTATCCAAATTAACACCACGCCACCCACGATAGCAGGTCATGCCGTCAATGTTGTTTTTCCGCCAATATTTTATATCTACCGATATAATTTTATGCTGACGACATTGCTGCTATGCTCCACGTGATTACGGTGTATATTTAGTGCCTCGTATAGAAGGCCTAGTTAGGAGAAGTTTGTCAATTTAAAATGAGGGGATTCACTTTAGACTAACTAGGGAGGCTCTTCAAAAACAAGAAGAAAATAAATACATAAAATGTATTTTTGGTTTTTAAACATTTAGATCTCTCAGATCCAAAAATTTGATGGTCTCTGTTGAGGATATCACCTCTAGATATTCAGGGTCATGAAAATAGTCAAGGATTCTCATTCGAGAGAGGATGTGCCAACAGGTGCTCTACAGTAATCTTTTAACTGTATACATATTTGCCTTATGTGGTCGGTGTGCCTCTTTGGCAAATCAGTTGTAAAAGAGCGTGGACTTTTACTGGGGAAGGAGAGTTGGGAAACCAATACAAATATATATATAGTAAAATATACCTATTTGAACCCATTGTTTATAAAAAGATCATTTATTTTTTGTACATGAAGATTAAAAAATTATTTTTATCTTTTAAAGATCTTTTCACATGATTAAAAAAATAAACTCTTCTTTTCTTTTTTTTTCTTGTCGAATAGTTACCCCCTAAATTGAATCCTTGAATCTCATACTTGGTTATGTAAGGCTAACCGAGAGAAGGGTTGAAAGATTGATGACGGCTCTGGAAAACATAGGCCAACAATGGCGATCGATTGAGGCGCTTGGAGCTTTGAATTGCAAAGGTTATTCAAAATCGAGAAGGCAAGCTCAGATGGGCTATACAATAATGGCAGAGAAAAAGTTGGGGAGAGAGATAGAGAGAGCGAAGGGTACAAATAAAAAATGGGGAAGGTCGCAATGTGTGGCGCAACTCCCAAGTAAAACTGGTATTGGAAAAACCAACATATGCAAATGCCAACTCTTTCTCTTTTTTTTTTTGGAAATATGCACACGTCTTTTTTGGATGGGAAAAACTAGGTTAGGGACCCAACAAAATAGGCCAATCGGTAATTTACTCTTAAATATCTGGATATGCAAAACGTAGTATTGCATATCCAAGGTCCCAAACGACTTGTAAGAAATCCTAATGACTATTAAATTTTAACTTTTTATTTTTTTAAAATTAGACCTGTAACTCTACCCGTCAATTATTTCCAACTAAAAAAAAACATCAATAACCAACCTTAAATACATAAAATACTATCTAACCTAGAGTTAATTTTAATATATAAAAACTAGTAAATAAAAATCTTAAAAACCCATGGGTTGAGAAAGGCTTGACCTCAAGCTTATTGTATCCTTCAAAGGTCATCTCATATTTAATGATGAATTCCCACTACCCAGTGAGATGCCTTGTCTTCTTCTACAGAGCCAATTAATCAAATACTTAATGTGCAACTTGTGTGATGGAATTTTGGGATGTTTGAATGTAGTTCTAATTTTTCTTTTAGACTCCTAATGAATCTCAAGAAGATTGATTTTGATACCAAAATCATGTGGACATTCCTTACTTGCCTCAAAATTTTCTCATTACTTATTCGATCAACACCCACGATTAATTGTGGAGCTTGCTTCATCCCTGGTTCTAAGGGATTGTGAGCACCCTCTTCTCAGTAATTAAATTTTTCTAATTATTGATACTGCTAATTAATTTCCCCGATCTCTTCTCAGACTTCGCATATCTCAACTTGAATACTTGCCATGCTTGATTTATATCATCTTTAGTTTGTTGATTCACAATCTCCATGATTTGTGGATAAATAACCTTGATCAAAAGAAGATGTTTTGGTGTCTTTTTGATGGATGAATCTTTTGAATCGCTAATAACTATTGACATAGGGAAGCGAAGAAAGAGAAAAATAAACCAGAAAAGTTAGAAAAAAGGGGTAAATGTGAGATATTACACATTTTTTCTGAATTTGTTGGGGAATCTGCCCCAGAGGTTAAGAGATTTGACAATATGTTTAAGTTTGCCTGGGAGTTCACTCCAAAACAGATCTTTTCACACGACTCAAAATAATGTTATTTTTATTTTCTTTCCAATAGTTATATATTTATAAAAAAAACCTTAAAACCTAACTTGTACTTAAAAAAACCTAATCACTATTAAATTCTATCATTTTTTAAAATTTGAACTTTTCAACTGTAACCTTCAATTCTATGCACCCAAGAAAACATAAATACCTTAAATTCAACAAGAGTGTGGTTTCTATAAGGTTGCAACCTTAAACCATCCAATTAAGGAGCACCTCCAATTTTTATCATAATATATAATTTTGGTGTAAAAAATTCTTAGGATTATCTCAAAATCTATTTTCATATCTAATTATAAACTTTTTAACTTCAAAAATAGTTAAAATCAAGTCTATCTATAAACATATAAAAATCTTAAAAATGGACGGTCTAGATAATGTGTTGCAAGATGCACTATCTATGGGACTCCAAATCTTTTTGTTTGCATATTCATACATCTCGATATGGAGATGATCAATTAGAGGGTTTTTCAATATTAAAACAACCTTTTTAGATGGATTTTCATGCATCTTTAATTCTACATTTTTAAGGTTGCAACGTTATCTAAACTTTTCTATTAAATAAATAAAGATTATATAACCTAAACCTAATTTCAATGTCCGAAAAGATAGTAAAAAAAATTAAAAACCTTTTGCTATAAATTTCATGTGAACTAAACTGCAATTCCTCTACTAACTTTGAACCTTGAAACAAAGATCTAATTTCTACTTTATTTGTTGTAGTAGTTCCATATGGGCCTGAGTATTACAGTAGAGTATTACCATTATGATCTCATAGTATCCCTCCAATTACAATAGGATATGGATTCCCATGAAACTTCAACTAAAATTTAGTTTTAAGGTGCCTTGTACATGTGACATCATTTTCCACTATTATTTCTTCTTTAAACGTCCAACATAACAATTCTTCAAGGCTGTATCATTTCTCAGTTTTCAACATTTGCCAGCATTTTTTGCACACTGAAGTGCCAATTGTTCACTTCCTCCATAATCCTTTATTTTTTTTCCTTGTGCATGAATTTACTTTTGAAGATCATTCTGTTTATTTCTTTCTAATTTCCTACGATATAGTTGAAAGCCTATTCCCATAATTTTTGTGTTAAAGGGCACCCCAATAATAGATGATCCCTTAAAACTTAGTACGGGGCATTATTATAAGGTGCTTCCTCATATTAAAGGGCACCAAGAGTAGATGATCCCTTAAAACTTAGTAAGGGGCATTTTTATGAGGTATTTCCCCAGGGGTAGTACATATTCCACAACGAAATGCTATGTTACTTTAAAATAACCTATGCACTTTGAACTAAATTCTCATCTTCCTTTTTTTCTCTCACATCTCTTCTTGTCAATCTTTCAGAATGGTACAAAGCTACCAGCATATAATTAGGTCCTCAACAAATGCGATCTCATATAAAAGGCTCTCCAGCCTTGGCAAGTAAGAGGAAAATCAATTGTAAACTTTTTATTGTGCTCGTGAATGCTTATTTCACGAGATCAAATTGTACATCTGATTCCTCAGCCAAAATAATTAATTAGGAGGTATGGAAGATTTAGAAGTTTCTCCAAAGATCTTTAAAGTTTCCTAATACAAATATCAAAAAGGTTGAATACATTTATTCCTTAGATCTCATCAAAATGTGTAGTCGAAATCTAATTTTAGAGTGCATTTTGATTTAGGGTGATCTTTTATCTGTAAATATAATTGAGAATTTGATCTTATGGGACTAGGTAAAATTTAGGTTTGGTAAGAGTAAAAATCAATATTTTTTTAAGAAGATCAGGGCATGATAGACTTTAGGTAATAAAAGGGAGATTTCTTTGGAGCAAAAATAAATAATAAATATATCTATATACAGAGGCTACACTTTTGTATGAAGAATAGGGGAGAAAAAAAAATCATAAATGTCTCTATATAAGGAGACCAAATGTTGTAATAGAAATTTTTTTTAGGGCACCTTTTTAAGGTTATGGGATCTCCAAGAGAGAGATGATTCTTAAAATGAGGGAGAGAACTTCCCATGGGGTTTTAGATTTGTTTACTTTCCACTTCCAAAAGAGTGTCTTGATTGCTCTCAAGATTTTCTTTCCAGTAAAAGTATAATAACAGGAGAGTGGGTTTAAAAAGGAAAACTAATGAGGATTTTGCAGATGTGAAAATGAGAGGTATATTATCTCGAGGCCATGGTGTAGCCCATTTGGGATGAATCACTTTTTATTATTATAGTGTGATTTTATTTCTCATACTCAATTTGTTGCTATATTCATGTATTTAAGCCAGCTACGTACACTATCTTTGGTGGGATCCCGATAATTGGAGATCCAAGTTCCACAAGTGAAGTTCCTTTGAGCCTTAATATTGGCATCAAGATCTAGGTTTTCTGCACTATTTTTAGGAGAAATGACTAGCAATTAGTTTGAGGTTGAGAAATATGATAGTCAAAATGATTATGAGTTATGGAAGATTAAGGTTCATGATCTTTTGGTCGAACAAGGACAATACGAGGTTTTACTTGGAAAGAATATTCATAAGTGACAAAGATTCCAAAAGAAATCAATAAATCTATTGGGGATTAGCAAGGTAAAACTAATGATTTTGGTGTCAAGGTAGAGAATTTGAGTTTGATGATAGCCAAAATCACCAATCCAATATTTTCTAAAAAGATTAGGGTAGGCATCATGGTTATTATGATACTTTGGCAAAAAAAAAAGAAAAGAAATTTCATAAGAACAAGAAAGAAATCTTAATCAGAAACTAAAGTGGGGCAATACCTATTCTTTTAGGTTCACCCATTTGGGAATTTTGGAAGGGATCTTCTAGAGACACAACTTCATGATAGAGAAGAAGTACGGTTCTCATGGGGTTTAGGTTGACTCATTTTTCACTTCTACAGAAAAAGAGTCTTTAAGCTGCACTTAAGGGTTTTTTTTTGGTTGCAATGTAGCAATGAGGAGATAAGTCAATTGGTATTGTTGTTTAGTAAGTGGAGTTGGTTTAGAAGGAAAACTTAAGGAGGAATTTGTCAATATTTAGAATGAAGGACATCTATTGTAACCCAAAACAATAAAATTTATTGGTAATAGATTTTGTCTTGTCAAGGCTATGGACACGACCCATTTGGGGTGAACCATGTAACTTTAAGGGCCTGTTTGCAGGCTATTGTTGAATGTGCTGATTACTTACTGCTTGCATTGTGCATGTGTGTTTGAATGGGCTGATTTATTAATTCTTGTATTTTTAATTATTTATGTTTAAACTATTACATGTTATTCTATGTATGTTTAAATGTCGCGTGTCATTATAATCTTGCTGAGAGAGAGAAAGAGAGAGAGAGAGAGAGAGAGAGAGAGAGAGAGAGAGAGAGAGAGCACAATATATGTGCAATTTCTTTATGTCTCTTGTGCAAATCATGCATAAATTATTATGGGGATCATTCTCTTGTGCGGAATTGATAATGTAAAACCCCTAAGTCCTCATAATTCATGACTCTCTCTCTCTCTCTCTCTCTCACAATTCTCTATTGAGATAGATGAGTGGTGATGTAAGGAATGATAAAATTCGATAATTGTATAAT